>NW_008795490.1:13326690-13344649 GCF_000699145.1 Aptenodytes forsteri
AGGACATGTTTTTAAAAAGAAAAAAAAAAAAAAAAAAAAAGGTCTGCGGGAGCTCCAAACACAAGCAAATACGAGATTTCACCCCATGCAATGCACACAGTTTCTGATTACCAGAGTAGCAGGCCGGTAAGCACCCCGTGGGCACCCACTGGCACTGCTGACGCCCCATCTCCGAGGGGGGACTCGGATCTGCTGACTGCTTCCTGCATTTTCTTTCAGTTTAGGCACCTGTCTGCTGATTTCACAGCGTCTGCCCATGAATCCTGATTTGCAGATACATCTTCCTGACATATCACATTGCAGTGATACGGATCCTAAAGCACTGCAGCCACAGGGTATACAAATCAGCTTTTCTGGGGCCCAGAAGTAGCTGGGCTTTAAGAATGAAAAGTAAACACTGTTAGAAAGTGAAGATAATGAAACTACAGCAAATAAGAGTACAGGGAAAAAGATAGTAGTAAACACAGTAGTAAACAAAGATTAATTCCAACCAACGGCCAATATTGTATCAACAAGCTTGACATATTTTCTGTGTATGTTATGCAATCTGTGCAAATTCCATTGATACCAACGATTTTTCTTTGAACGGACTCTTTAAACAGTGTTGAAAATAGAGTGTTAGCAAACCTCTTCAGAAATTACGCAGTTTATGCAGGGTGAAAATGATCCCTGTGCTTTAAATTACACACATGCAGAAGTGTTCTGAGGACACAGGCCTAACCCACAAGTCCTCACGCTGAGCTAGAGAAATGTGCAGCCAGCTATAACATATTCCTTAGCAGCCTAAAGAAAACTCTGTGAAAGTTCATGAAACACTGTTTTTTGCAGTGATTTATGAGACAGCAAAACAACGTCAAGGCAAAACACACTTTCACCAAAAAAGAATACATTATTTGGACAATACAAGAAGAACCCCTACATTAAAACATTAAAGCAGAACATTCACAGCAGAAGTAAACTAGCATCCTTTTTTTTTTTCGAAAATCAGATGCTATCAGATATTTTGCAACTCTCTTCAGAGGGATTTTCCCCCAGAGCTGCAATACTTTTAACTAATTTATTTATAAGAAGCATTCAGAATATAAAGTGTTCATACCACATATAAAAATGTACTTGTATATACAGTGAGGCTTAAAATATATTTGCATGCAATGCTCTGTGTTTTGTTCTAGAAAATCTTTGGAAAACATTTTAAAACCAGCCATTTTACCATTCTGTACGTAAGAACAACCCATCTATGTTAAGTGAAAAACGAGCGAAAAAGAAAAACTATCCAAACCGAAACTGTATTTACTCATGAGAAACAGGGAAGAAAAACAGAAAGAAAACAGCATTTCGCGTTCACTCACCTGGCAGATGTCGCACCGGCGCCCAATCACGTTGGCTTTACACTCACACTGGCCTGTCCAAGAGTCACAGATCTCTGAGAAGGAGCCATTGATGTGACAGTGACAGGCTGCAGAGGAAGAAGAAGGAGCTGTCAATGTATTTCCTAAACCACGTATGCTGCTGAAGCTATCTTTAATAGACAAATGTTTACAGCGTGGCTTTTGCCACCCTGAGAAACCCAAGAAGGCAAGCCCGAGTAAAGCAGGAAGGTGTTACTCCCATATGGTGACAACAGACATTAACCTACCCATATTAATGTGGAATTTTGCTCCAAATTATTACAGTGAGAAATTTTGCCTCGACTTCATAAACAATTTGTTTTATATGCGCCTCTCAGATCAAACGAGGACGTTTAGGGCACATTACTGTGTATGTGATGATGGAGAATTAAGGTTTTAAAACAGTAACTGCCTTTACATTTTAATTAGTGCCAAATTTCCAGACCGAGGGGATGGTGGGGAAGGCAGGGCTCTTTCCCTCTCAGAAGCTGCTCCCTCAGAACAGTCTGGCCATTGCCGCAAACCCTGGAGTGGGCAGGGCGGCACTGACATAAAAAAAAGGGGTACAGACCCTTACACAAGGTTTGTACGGGGTTTAGCTATGGCAGGTGGGAGTGCTACTGCTCCACATGCTGCTCCTCCTGCCCCGGAGGCCAGTCCGTGTTAATGTAGTAGGCAGGAAATGTCGGCAGGCTGAGGCCCCAGAACAAGGCTACCTCCAGGGGCCTCGCTACGGGGGCTGTAACCTCCTCAGCCCCCCAAGAGCTCCTCCTCACAGACAGCACCCTGGAGTACAGCTGAAAAAGGGACCGAGGATTATCTGCTTCCGTGACACGCTGGTACCTCTGTCTCAGCAGCAGCAGCACAGTTCTCAGAGGAAACGTAACCCAACTGACCAGCCTAACTCATCACAACGCTCTCTTACGGATTTAAAATGGCAATGAAGAGGAACTGCTGTTCCTTGAGGAAAATAAAAACGCTTTTGGCTTCTAAATTCTCATGTTTTAGGAGAAGAGAAATTTTTGGGAAGCTTTCTATCACCCTTTATGTTCTCTGACCACAATTCTTTTGGCATGCAGAGATTAGGAAAAAATCCCTTTAGCGCTCAGAGTAGAGAAGAGGGATGTGATCAGGCGTCACAGGAACTATGGCCATGCAGTCACCAATTCTATCAGCGTGAGCTGGTTCCTGCACGTCCTTTTTCTTCCCAGAGGGGAATGAATCCGCATCTCTATATTTATTATCAATGTACTCTCTAAACCAGGGCTCCAATCCACTTTTTGGCTTCCTGCGGTGCCCTGACTGCATGTGTTGGTCTTTTTCTCAACCTGACAGCTTCATTTTAAGAAACACTTAAGAGTCCCAACAGTGAACACATGCTGGTCACATATTTGCATGTCACAAGGTGCCATCTGAGACAAAGCAGTTATATTTTTTCTATATATAGACTATTACAACAGGAGCTTCCTCATTACTTTATTGGACTTGCTACATTGTAAATTGACAGGATTATTTTCTGTTTTTCCCCTCACTTTTCAGGTATTCTGTAAAAGTTGCTTCTTTTAAATGAAAGTGACTTCATGGGTTGCTAGTCTGTTCACGGCCTTATTTCTCAAATGTTTGCAAAGATGTCTCATATTCTGGAATACGTAACAAAAATATGTTGGGCTTTCCTATCAGTCTGGTAACACTATCAGAGGTTTTGATGTCTTTCTGTTTTGCAATATATTTTAAAAATGTAAACACTTAAAAACACTTCTGCTGTAATTAACATAGCTTCTCTTTTCCTTTTACTCTCACACTGTACACAGTGATGAGTATCAAATATATATATTTCGAGTATGTTTCTAATTAAAATGGTCAGCAGTGAAAGGTGATGTGAAAGCTCAGACTCAACAAACCACAATTCTCAATGAAAATTAACAGTATTTATACAGAACTCAAAAAACAAAGCTTGTCTTATTTGAATTGTTTTGCTTATCAGGCATATGACACCACAAGAATCAAAAAGAAAATTTACACTGATTTTATAAACAGATGAGTTTGTCCTATTTATATTATATATTACTACAAACAGCATACCACGTATTCTTAACTCAGCCACGGATGACTGAGTGCAATACAGTGGTTAGGCAGAACTTGGAAGTCAAGACTTTGATTGTTTTTCTTGGCTCTGGCAGTACATACATACAGAAGAAACATACAGTCCGGGCTATTCATCTGCTAAACTGTTACTCAATCTGATAAATTGCATTTATCTCACCTAAAGCCTTCCCATTCATTCACCTCTACTGGGAAAATTAGCTATTGTCCAAACCTCCAAATGGTTGCCATAATACAATACCGCCTGTCAGAGAAGTTTGTCTTACTTTCTCCCAAAATGACACTGGTCAAGACCTTTCTCATCCTCTCTTGATTTGTATAAATATTTATGCGTGTTTATTTACAATCAACCTACACACTTACTCGCCTCCAACAGTAGTACCTATGCACTGGCACGTAGGCACACTTGAATATTTGCTTTAATTCATCTCATGTCACTTAGCTTTATTACCATCAGCACAACCCCCAGGTATTTGCTTCAGCACCCTGTGCTGTTTCGCACCAAAACACCAACCTACTAGAATCAAATCAAATAAGCCTAGGACATTTGCTCAGTTTTCTTAGATTATAATTTTGTACAGATACACCAAGAAATTCAGAGACGCTACAGTGATGTAAAGTTGTACTGTCATTTGAAAGGGTTAATGCACATGACAACAGCACTGTACTGAGAAAGAGCAAGAAATCATTTCAAACAATAATGTGAAAGCAAAATTCATGCTTTGCAATACTCTTGGATTTGGCTTTTTAATAAGGAAAGAAATTGAAAACAACAAAGTAAAGGCACAGTCCCTCTGATATTGTAGCTGCAGGGCAAACTTCATGGAAGTCTGCAAAGGAAATAAAAAATCATATGCAAAAAAGAAAACCCACATGAAAGAGGGAGAGTAGATGAATACAAGGTAACTGTGAACACAAGGCTCTGAATACATTAGGGGGCTCTCCTTGTCAGTGATACTGACAACAAAAGCAAAGGTTGTAATTCTACATTAAATATGTATTTATTTTTAATACTTTTTTTTTTAATTGTATGTTTTCTGAACTCTCCTCATATTACATCTCTTTCCCATGCAGCTGCCACTACTGTAGAAATGTTCAAAGCAACAGTCCTATTGATGACTCAGGAATGGTGACAAGCTACTGGAAGCTATGATTTTTGAAATATACTTCTTTTTAAATCACATTACACACTTAACACCCTAACTTATATGACATCATTCATCACAAACTGTTAACTCGTGCAGAGAATATATGTGATTGTCCAACTTTATCCAGCATTGTATAAAGTAGGTACAGAAAGCATTTACACAGGTGTATGTCTTCATGGCTATCTATGATTTTACATATATCAGTGTTTATTAGCCTTAGCTGTGAAACCTGGTAATGTTCTGCATCTCACTGGCTCCCATGCAGTCTTCGGTGGTCCAACAGAACTTAGTATTCTCACTGTCAAACTGCAAGCCACTAATTAGAGCAAATCCTGGAAATGGATGCCAGCGGCTCAGACTTTCGTGCTTGCAACACATACTGCAGAAGTGGTCCCTGTGTTCCTACACACACAGCAGTAAGACCATGGCCCAGCTCTTTTACTTGCATAATTTTATCCTGATATAACACCTTTGTACTCAATGGAGTTGCTCTGAGTTTACTGCAATGAAAGAAAAGGATTAAATCCTCGTGACAGTGAAATAAAATACTCTGCTCTCTCAGGACGGTTTACAACCTGTTGTGTTCCATTCCTCAGAATAGGGTGGAAGGGTATGTGAAGAATGGTTTTAAGTTAAAAGCCTTGTTCTGCCCAATAGCTGCATTCTGAATTGTGGCAGCAATAGCTCAGAGAGCCACTGCCTTCTACAGAAGAAAAAGCTCCTGCTCCTACCAAATCTTCCATCTGCTCTCAATTTCTTGCAATCACTCAGGGGAAGTATGAGCTGGGGCTCATACTTAAACAAAAAGCCACCACTCAGCTGAGAAGTGGTAGCTTGCTGCAGTGCCAGTTATCTTCCTCCAAAGCACCTTAGAAAATTTGTCAGGAGATTTTAGACTCTGCTTTGCAGGAGGCAGGAGAATCTTGCCCTGTAAGAGGCAGCAGCTCCCAGCAACTCTTACCGAGGTCATGTACGTGGGAAGGAGATCACAAGTGCTGCCAAAGTTGCACCCTACAGTAACTGAAATATCACTCCCTCCTTTCAGCACCAATCTCACTAGTTAATGGGATTTCCCTGGATGGCTTATAGCATTTTTAGTGAATTGTTTTCATTTATTTGTATTTATTTCTGTAGATCTGACATTTAGTATAACCTTTTGCATCCATGCAATGCTCTGCTCTCCCAGGTTTTTTCCATGTCTGCTTCATTACTGCTTCAACTACAGCAGGAAGTTTTTTAATAGGTTCTTCTTTCTATTTACTTCGCAGCCTCCCTTTCCAGATGCAGATGCAAGTAAAACACTATTATTATTTGAGGTGTAAGTACACCGTATCATTCTGCTGCTCACACATAGAGGCACAGTCTTCCTCTCAGGAACACAGATATAGGATAGATCAATACTGTCAGGAGCAGTAAAAGTTCACGACTTACGTTGACAGTTCCTTGCATCAAGAGCATCGCCAAAATATCCATCAGCACACCTCTCACAATATTGGCCTGTTGTACCTGGCTTACATATCAGGCAAGCACCAGACAAGCTGTCACAGCTGCCAGGAATGGAGAAGTCAAGGTTGTCATTACACTGGCATGGCTGGCACGATCCCCCTGGTATTAGAGGTTGTCCAAAATAGCCTTCTGCACACCTAAGGTAAAAGACATCACCAGTTAGGACCTGTAAATAATCCTCTTAATAGAAATATTTAATTTTGTTGCCTCACTAATCACCAAAAATCATTTGATCTTCTTTCAAGTATTTCTTAAGCGTCTTTTTTCTCTCTCCCTCCTTCTCCTTTTTAACAACACTGTAGATACACTACCAGCTGAAATCCTGCCAGTTCTGCTAGTAATTAGATTTCAGTGGGAGAAAAATCTTGTCACTGGCACTGAAGACGAGACAAAGCATAATAAGAAATCTGTCTATTGGCACACTAGAGGAATTCAGGTCCATGTTAGATAGGCTTTGTATTTCAGCACATCATGTCTAGACGTTCTGTACTCATTTACCAGCAAGCTTGATGATTTTTTCCCTCTACCTTAAAAAGTTGTTTAGTTTAGAAAAGCAGGTTTAGAAAGTAATACAGACATAAATTTGTCTACCTAACAAGATCCTCCCCTGACTTAGCCTTCCCCTGAGCTAGCCTGACCCCCTGGTTAGATTTGTTTAATTAATGGATTGCTAATCTCTGTGTACAGGTAGGTAACAAAAAGATTGCTCATTATCACAGAAACTATGTTGGTGTGTACTATACCTTTCATATTTTAACAGAGATGTTTAAAAATATCACCTTCTTTTCCACCTTGCCTACCAGCAATTTCCTGTGAGTACCATGTAGAACAGGTTAGTAAATCCGACCTAACATGAGTGTGTATTTAAAGCAAATCTCTACTCGTCTCACAGCCTATTTCCTATTTATATTCTGGTCTGCTTTCCCTTTCCATTACATTTGCTCACACTTCACAGTAAGAGCAACTTGCAGATAGTAAAGAAAAAGAAGAAAAATTGCCCTGTTCCAGCTAATGAAGTTATTCATGTGCATCTCAGATGAACTCCAATTAGCGTAAAGAAAACAGAAAGTACGTAAAACACGTTGCATAAATTAATGTTTCCTACTATTTTAAAGTTGGTTTGAATGCACTTCTAATGTACATAGATATCCTCTCTGCTTTGTAATAGTACTGGATGGTATGGCTGAGCAAGGATTTTGGGTACCATCCTAATACAGGAATGCAGAGCTCCACTATGCTTTCACTCTTGTCCCTTTATGCTCATCAAGTTCATCCTTTTCCTTGCATACAGAATATCTCATGAAGCTTCCAACTGGATCCTAAACAAAGCCATCTATACATTTATTGGGTATTAGTCAAGATCATTAGCAAAGATTATAAAAATGGATGACTGAGACTAGGGAGGAAACTATAGTTGGATCTAACTGAACAGTGTTTTCTACTAAGATATTACGCAAAGTAGGATTTTTTCCATTCTCTAAGAATACCCACAATGCAGACCATAGATGAATAATATGTATAAATAGTCCAGTGGTTTGGGTGCATGTAAGCACTCAAGAACATGAGCAAAATTTTCACAATCTAGCCCACTGTGCTTTCCTCCTTTAGCATAGCCATCTCTCACAATTACCTCCTCATAGCAACAATACATCAAAATCTTGTCATTAGAATAATTCAGGCATTTTATTTGCAGAACCTGTCACGAATGTAGCCATGTATTGTACCTCCTTGTATTCCCCGCTGTATTTTAGCTTACTTTCACCAAAACAAATTGGCTTTTTTTCAGCAATGACATCTCAGTTACAAAGGCCAGGAATGTCTCTTAATACGTGTAACCATTAATGGCCATGTTTTATCAAAGCCAAAGAATAACAGGATAATTTATGCAGTTATCTTATTTTACCTAAAATGGACAATGTGTGAAGTTCACCCATGCTTTGCTGAGATCTTTCTCACTTACTACTGGCGCATTTGTCATAAATCTGTTATCTTTTGGTACTACTAATCTATTTGACTTCACTTAATGTGTATTCTTTTCCCTCTTCCACTTTCATTTAGGGGTTAGTTCTGTATCTGATAACATTCACAGAAACTTATCAAGCAGTTCACAGAAAAAATACTCTAGGGATTTGTGAGAAATGCACTGCTAATCATTTCCTTCTATTAATAGCAGGAGACCTTGATAACTCTTTGTATTCTCATCAGTTTAGACTTTGCTAATTAAAATTAGGAAAACCCACTACCATCACATAGCTATGTTCTACTTATATACATACATAATCTCAAATCCAGATTCAAGATGATCCTGAAAGTAGGGGTAAACCACTTAAGCTTAAAAGAAAACTCTGTGTATATATCTATGCGTAAATTCTTCCACTTTTTCTCCTACTTCTCCTGAAGTTGCAGGGGAAGATTAAAAAATCCACTTTCACTAATTCTATCTTTATTCCTGTAAGGACATTTCTACTTCAGCTACTCTTCTCAGATTCAAAGCATTACATGTTTGGCAAGTTTCATATTAAAAAAAACAATAATGTATGTGGCATGGAAAATTACATTTATGTATTACACAAAATACATATCTAAATAAATGACTGCTAAATACAACAGAACACCTCTGAGATGAAAAAAATAAACAAAAATAGGAGTAAAACCAGTGAAGAAAGATTGTTTCCATATTTTTCTTTCTTCCTCTATGCTCACCTTTACCCTCAAATGCAGGTGTGTCTGTGACTGACACTGTTTTTATTTGGCATAACTGGTGCTACATACAGGGCTACTATATAAATATATGTGTATGCATGTGTACTGGGTCTGGCTGGGATGGAGCTTATTTTCTTTATAGCAGCCTGTACGGTGCTGTGTATATACACCTATATGCACACAAACAGAGGCCTATTTTATAAGTTTCTTTATATTTACCAGAAAAAAAGCCCTTGAGACAGAGTTAATTTAGGCTGCAAATCCAAACACTTTAAAGTCTGGAAATACTGTTTTTACAGTTGCTTTGAAACTTACGTGTATTCAACCCGTGTACGAAATTGGGCAAAAGCCCTGTGGAGAAACGGCCTGTGAACACAGAGTTAAAAATCTTAACTCAGGTGCACAACACAGATGTTATTGTTGCACGATCACTTACAAATCTTGCATTTTCTAAGGTCAGAGTGCCTACCTTTGCAACCTGCAAACAATCCTGCATAACACATTTGTTCTATCAAATCTCCTGAATGTTTGACACTTTTGCCATCAGCACTGCAAAACAGACTTGTACTTCTGGCACTAGTGGAAGAACTATATTAGCTAGGAGGAGCAGCAGGTTGAAGCCAAGGGACTCATAAGGGACTGTGTCTGGCGGCACTCTATGCTAGACCTGAAGAATGGGGCGGGGGGGAAGAGGGAAGGAAGGACACAACCCAGCTCACTCCTCTCCTCCCACTTAGGTTACACTGACCTCTCATCTCTCCTTCTAGGAGGAAAAGGTCACTGGAACCACATTCAGAAATGAAGGAGTACTACAGGAGAAGCTAGACTGTCACCCATTTTGCTTCTTTCCCCTAAAACTGTGTGCTCTTGTCTATATCAAGACTGTGTAGTCGGAAAATGCGTATTGTCATCCTGTAAATGTGCTGGGCTCAAAGGACAGCTTTTTTACATTCTCACACAGCCTTTCTATGGAGTTAGGAGAGTGTCTGTCCTACCTCATACCCCTTGGGAAAGTGGGCAGTAAGCAAAAGAAGAATGTAAGTCTAATTCCTTGGGGAAAAGGATTAAATGGGGAAGCTGGGCTTTCTCTACAATTATAGATACGTGGTAACTCCCAACACAGTTTATATCGGCAATTGTTTTGATGGTGTCAGAAGCCAGACCCCTCAGAACATTGAGCAATTTCGGCAACAATTTCCTGAAGAGTTCAAGGGAGAGACGTAGCAAATTTTTTTGACATTTTACAACTCAGATGTGTCTCTGTGTGTGTGTGTGTGTGTATCTATAAAAAAGATCTTCTCTCCCTAGGGGGCAGAGTATGATTTTGGAGGCCAAATAAGTACAGTACTGCGTATGCTCACTTCATGATACTTAGTACGCCATGATAATTTAGGACTGTTCAGTTAATGAATCATGTGGCTCAGATCACTTGTCGCTTTGCAGTTGCTAAAATGAAAGAGAATTTCATGTAAACTCTTTTAGCAATTATACAATCACTATTAATAGCAAAAGGCAACATGCTTTCTCCTGTTCATTATTATTGACAGCTGTGGGCATTTCCAAGCAACTTGTTACAATTAAAAGCAAATAGTTCTATGCGCACTGGAATTAATGGCCTAATTTCCAATGGATTTATATCTCATGGTTACAGCTGAGGGCTGATTATTTGCTGCAGGATGTTGCTATTCAGCAGGGAGTAATCCCTCAGGCTACAGCAGCGCTTTTTCCTTGCCCTGTGAAAGTTTTCTTATGGACAGAACATTTAATAATCTCTCTCATTCTCTCTCTCTCATGTATTCTCTGCTGTTTAATCAGGTGTGAGTTCACACAGTATTCTCCCCCTTAGCTATGACATGTCCTGATTTATTAACCTCTATTCGCCACTTCTTTTCACGAAACCTTCAGGAACAATTATTATCTTTGAGACCTCCTACCCTTCTGTCAAATTTGGTTGAAATTGACCTACAAGTTCAAATGTCTTTGCGGGCAGCCAGACAGACACGCACAAAAAGATTACACTAGCCTCATTTCCTTAGGAAATCAGGCTAAAATCCAAGCCTGCCACTTTTTCAGATTCTGTCCTACTGCATCTACAGCCTGTGCTCCACTCAGAAATAGCACTTGTTGCTAATGGAAGCTGTCAATGACCCTGCATTGACAAACTGCCACCAAAGTGCTCTTGATGTGATTTATTCCTGCCGCCATTAACTTCACAGCCCACTAGCTGAAAGGAGGTGATGACTTCCAAGACAGACAGGAAAAGACAGGCAGAAATAGCACACAGCAGGAGCAGACTCGGTGATGATGGGTGGAAATAGGTGACAGCCTGCACTCTCACTTCAGGACAGATATAGCACAACAGGGGATTTGAAAGGAAGTAGTTGTAAATGTAAATTGGTAAGACAGGACTAGAGGGTGATTCACAGCGTATGGTCAGGTTCCTGCTTTCCTAGTTGGAAATTCCTCTTCGTTCATTCCTATTTTTCCTCATCCCAGCCTGAATATTATAAGTCTTCATTCAGAGGCCTTACCTTTTTTTAGGGTCTACGTTGGAAAATGCTGCAAGCAGCTCATGGAAGTGCCAAATGGCAAAAGCCTACTAAGAAACAGAAGTGCCATGTTTTCATGCCACGTAACTGTCTAGCCAGGTGTTAGATAGTTAGCTGGCTCCCCCAACCCCTCTTAAAAAAGGTGCCATTTGCAGGGTCACAAGGGACTGGGATCATGGAGCCAAAACCAATGCTGATTCATCACAACCTCCAAACTAGCAGAGGTCCCCTGGCACACTAACTGCTCTTGAAAGCTGTTCCATCCATGTGAAGGGACAGAAAGGCGTGCAGACACTGATGATATCCCTTGTCTATGCGGTCTTACCTCCTGTGGAAGGGGGTTCCCAGGAGCTTAGCACCTGCACTCACACTAGCCTTCTGTTTCATTTAAATTCTCCACGTGATCCTTTCAGAATAACAGGATATAAGAAGGGGAGAGAACTTTCCCTCTCAGTACTAGCATGTCACTCAGACCTGTCAAAGCCAAAGACAGACTAGACATATTTTTTATTTGTCTTTTGTATAGGTAGTAATGAAGTGTAGAAAATACATATTGAGCTTTTCTATGTACACGACAAAGAGGAATTATATTTTTTGTCATTAAAACCTAGCTTGCTCTATTTGCTAAATAAAGACTGCAACGGGAAACTAGAAACAACAAAAATGTAAAATATTGTTTAAAAATAATTAAAGTCACAAATAACTTATTAGGAGAACTGTATTTTTGCTGCATAGAAACAACAAATGTAAAATATTGTTTAAAAATAATTAAAGTCACAAATAACTTATTAGGAGAACTGTATTTTTGCTGCATATTAACTTTTCAAAAAGAGGTATCAGTAATTTATTGACTACTTGATTCACCCTGCTCTAAACATTCAAATGACAAAAGAGACAAAATAATTATAAAAATCTCAGAAGAGTGACAGAAAAGCTAGAGGAATAATTAAAAAAAAAAAATCTTGCTTCTCAGGAAATGCTTCTTGGAAGCTTTGCACTTTACCATAGAGTAATAAAACAAGCACTAGAAATATGCAAATGCATGGACACAATATCAGAGGAAGACGCACAGGAATTTCTTCAGTGAGTTTCAGAACACAGGAATGGGTATGAGAAGGGGAGGTAATAAAAAGGTAGAACAGTTCCATGTGATAAATACTTTTGTTTCAGACCTCATATGGTTAAAAGCATGATGCTTGCTTACCTTTCACAGCGTGGTCCCACGTACCCAGCTGGGCATTCATCGCATATTAATCCATGACTTCGGTCAAAATGGCATGTTGGGCTAAAGCTGTGTTGTTGATATTGGGTAAGAAGAGGGACAAGAAAGGAACATAAAGAAAAGACTTTTAGCAGCATAACTCTCTTTCCACTTCAGAGATCATTAATTTGCAAAACAGTGCCCAGGAAAAGTGATCCTGGTCTAGGACTTGGGGCTTAAGTTTGACTCCAGCAAATTGAATTTGGAATGACTCTGCTATTTCTGCGACACGGAATATAGAGTAACGGATGGCAGCATCCCAATAGCCTGTTATTACGGGACTTGAGCCTGCCACCGAGTGGTCTGGATACCATTAAAAAGGCAGGAATGTACAGCTGTTTGTTTGTGCCCCCGAGGGCCTGGCAAAACAATCTATGCCATGATGTGGCCCCTATATAAATCTTTCTGAAGGACAACTGATTTGAAAGCTCAGTTAACTTTGTGTATAACCGGCTGTGAAAGGAACCCAGTGAACAAGAAAGGGGAGGGGCAAAAAGGGAAATATCTGGTGCAGCTTCCCAGAGAGTGCATTTGAGTAAATCGAGTGCCAACGACCTCAAGCAACAGGCCAGACAGGCACGCTGAAGTTTAAGAATAGCCTGCAGAGTAGAAAGTTTTACCTCTTTGCTATGCTCTACTTATTTTTAGCTGGGTTTTTTATAAATAAGGATACCGTAGGCATTTGCAAGCTCCACCTCTCGATGTCTGTGTTTAACTCTGAACTGTGCTTCTTCACTGTTTAGCATTTTGCTTTCCATAATCTTTCTCCCTTAACACACTTTTGTGAGGAAACCTCCTGACACTCTAAAAGACACCGCACAGAAGAAGAGGCAACCTGTTCTTCTATCATTCTGGAATGATTATTAGAGACAGAGACATACGAGCACCTTTATAGGGCCTCATCTAAATAATGGTAATCAATTCTGGTCAACCAAATAGAAAAATAGAAAAAGGAAAAAAAAAGAAAAGAATGGGAGCAAGTGCATAGTGGGGTGACTATTCACAACAGGAAAACAAAGCGCCTATCTGAAAAGAAGACACTAAACTTACCTTTTGTAACCTAGGAAAACAGAAGTTGAGAAGGAATATAATTGCTCTAACAAAGACATCAGAAGGAAGGTATATTCAAGGTAAAAGTTCATGCTACAATAATAACAAATAGACATAATTCAACTTCGGATAAATTAAAGCAGGATATACGATGAAAGTTTCTGGAAAATAATAGGCACGGGGAAGACAGAAAAGCTTAATTAGGATCATGTAACGTGATTACCTGCTGGTGACTGGACCCCACTTCTCAGGAGTCATCCATCCTATGATCTGACCTCAGTTACTCTTTATTCTGTTTCTGTTATAGATTATTTCCATTTATAAATACCCTGTCTGTCACAGGGCAAGTTACCCCACAGACATAAGAGATCAGTAAGAAAAATGTGGGAAGGTCAGGTCCAGTAAACATAGACAGGTATTGGGATTTTCCTCTTTCCCATAAGGCTTATGTTTGTGTTATTTAGCAATGTCACTCAATTAAGAATAGAGCAACGAATGCATGAGGAGCCCGTTGAAGAAACAATAATTGTTCATTCTATTTTCAAATGGCAATGAAAGCAATTTTCAACTGAGGCACACATTATCATTGAATCTAATCAGCAGCACCTGACTTATTTCAAATAAGATCCTGCTTGTCAATCCCAACCTCACTCTTTCTAAGAGCTACATGGGAAACTTTGTGGAGATGCTATCACAGCTCATTGTAGCATTGCACAAGATTGACTGCACCACAGTTCCATTAAGAGCTCTGAATTCAACTGCATAAATTTTAGAGATACTAATAATTAAGTACTTATTATTACTAAGCAATAATAATTAATAGCAGAATTTCCATGTTTTAAGGGTTATGCTCAGACCTAGAATCCTTTGATTCTTTCTTTGACTTAATAATCAGTCCACATCTCAACACTAAACATTAATATATTGAGAAATTCCCATCTGCATACTATACAGGAAATACGTGATAGCAGGGTGAGAAAAGAAGAGTTTATCTTCCTGATTATTTAGAATGTCATTACTCGCTAGTGATAAATGCTAATGAACAGTGTGTATTGATCTGTCAAAACAAGATACAAAAAATCTTAGTCCCTCTTGATTCATCATCACTCTTTTCAGTTTTTACATAAGGTAACGACATTAATACCAGTCAGGACATGGGACAAGTATGAATACACAGTATGGGTATATATGTGATAGATCTATGTTGGGAGACAGAGCTTCCTAAAGGCTTACAAGTATGTTATAGAAAACATCTCTTGGGAATAAGTTGGTGATTTTATTTAATTCTCCAAGAAAATATTAAAATTCTGAGACCAATCCGAATTCCTAGTTCACATGCTACGAGTTTACTTGTGACCTTCCCAGGCTGAGTGAGGTATCTTCTATCTGCCATTTCCAGTGATAAAACATTCCTGTCAGGGTCTTCATTACCCATATTAAATTTATCGCCACTTCAAGAGAAAAGCAGTAATTGTCCCAGACATCTAACATTTGGTAGAAAGAATTATATAGTAGTATGTCTGATAATTTCTATGGGAAAAAAAACCAGTTCATTTGAAACGCCTTAAAGACTAAGAATGTTAGAACAGTTTGTAAGAGTGATGCATTAATGAGAAGAGATAAGACGAAGAAGTATGCATTACATATGCCATTTATAATATGGGTATTGATCTCATTTGCATCATATAAGTACAAATATGGAGATATATGCAAAAAGAGGAAAATATAGCCCAGGATCTAGAAAACAAGCTTAGACAACTTAATTTTAGTTTCCTGATTTGGCCAAGCGTTCTTTTCTGACATATGGCCAGTCACTTATCACTGTTGTGCTTCAAAAGGCAATTTTATGATTGCCTTCAGTGATCACATATGGAAACTGCTGCCATTAGGAAACAGGAGAGGGAATGAGCAGCAGTTAAATCAGCTTAAGTTAACTATAGAACAACACCATCACCACCACAGTTCTAAAATGGATAGGACAGTTCTCTTCCATCTTATGTGGCATTGCAAAGAAAAAGACCCAGGTGTTGTGAAAACAGTGATGGGAACCATTATAAACATCATAAAGAAATAAGACACTGCTATAAAAGAGAAAATTGATTTCTTAATAGAAATATATCTCAGAGGTTCATTACATGGACAATATTCTCGATGCACCAGGAACTTAGTATTAAGCTTAGAGACCTACACATGCCCTGTCATGCCATGTTAGGAATTAAATACTACAGGAATTAAAATCTATACATGGCTATTTATAATCACTTGTACGTAAATTAGTCACTTGTTAGGTTATTCAGAAATAACATGACATATACTACATCTGTACAGTGACATGAGCTTTTTCATGTGAAGGATGTGTGAAGGAATCTGAATTGTTTACATACATTATCCCTAGCATACTAAACTCACTGCCAACTAAGTAAGAAAATAAAACGAGTATTTTAACAGCCTTCAGGTAACACACTAAATCTTTAACAACCTCTTTTTTCCTCATAAACAAATTTAATAATTGGTCTAGAACTGTAAAGTCATGAGAGCTTGAACCTAACAATGAGTTCTACAAAGCTTGAGGATGTTCTTCACAGTTCTGCTTTTGTCCATTTTAGAAATAGGAAGCTATTGCACAATTCTAATGCAGGGCTAAACTTTGTAGGGTTTAGGACTCCCACAGTTTCACAGTTCAAGAACATTTATATTCTGTGTTTGTTTTGTACTTACATTTTTCAAGAAAACTAAATATTAAAAAGGGGACTCTCTTGTTCAATTTCAAAAAAGGGAAGTAAAGCAGCCAGAACTCTGATGAATACGTAATAGAGGTCTCCAGGCATTTTGTTAATAAAAACTGAAATTTAATCTATTTGACTTCGTTTGTTGCACATCTGCACAAGATATAAATGTGATAGTGTTTCTCCTGCTTTGTCAGTACAGTGTTCTCAAACAAGAGAAAGAGAATTAATTAACTATGCAAGGAAATATTAAGTATGTGAAAGCAATGAGGATGTCAGAGGAACCATGCCTGAGCAGCAGACGTAATAAACCCATGTATATCTAATAAAACCAACTGAAGAGCTGTGATAACAGGAAGGCAGGCTCCCATTCTACAATCCCCTGGAATTTCTGCTGATAACTGCTTAGGTTATTCCTGCCCAGATCAGTGCAATTTTAACAGGACACAATGCCACTGTAGGCAACAGCATTAGCCTGAACTACTTGAGAGCAAAATCTGTTTCATCTGTGCCTTATGTTGGCACACTGCCATTCAGATCATGTTCTCTTCTTTACTTACACCTTGCAGAGCAGGTGGGTAGCCAAGCGTTTTGCCCTGTAAACCTTAAGAAGTACTCTTTATACTCTTAAGTAGTAAAGTGCATTCCATTGACAGAATCTGACTTCTGTTTCGGGAAAAATGGGGTGAAATAGAAGATGCAGGGCTGAAGGGAAAAAAAAAATTACTCCAGTGGATTTATCAGCTCCTATAGCCACTTAAAACTTTTAAGCTGTGTGAAAAGCTTGGGATGGAGCCGCCTCTCTGCATAGTTTACAATCTTCCAGTACAATCCTACAATCCTGAAATGCTTATATGGGCTAACAGTGATTCTTTTCAGAAGGGACCCACGTCCAATTTGTGGTGGGAATTTGGGCAAGCATTAGTTACCACTGCAAACGTGTCAGACACATACTCAACAGTTCCTGATCTTCCTGAACAATTATTGTATGTGTTGCAGCACAGCAGCTCTTCTGTGTAATCTGGACATGTGCTACTTGCACCAGGGCTCCTTTTCTCTGAAGCCGTACTGGATGGCATAAACCAAATGTGCTAATTCAAACTGATACACATAATTTCCATTTTTTTTTATATGTACAAGTGTCCTGGTTTCGGCTGGGATGGAATTCATTTTCTTCCTAGTAGCTGGTACAGTGCTGTGTTTTGGATTTAGGATGAGAATAATGTTGATAACACACCGATGTTTTAGCTGTTGCTAAGCAGTGCTTACACTAGGACTTTTCAGCTTCCCACGCTCTACTGACTGAGAAGGCTGGAGGTGCACAAGGAGCTGGGAGGGGGCCCAGCCAGGACAGCTGACCCAAAAGCCAAAGGGATATTCCATACCATGTGACGTCATGCTCAGTACATAAACTGGGGGAAAGCTGGCCGGGGGGGCCACTGCTCCCAGGCATCGGTCTGCGGGTGGTGAGCAATTGCATTGTGCATTACTTGCTTTGTGTATTCTTCTATTATTATTATTATTA
>NW_008795490.1:13344747-13345049 GCF_000699145.1 Aptenodytes forsteri
ATTACTATTTTACTTTATTTCAATTATTAAACTGTTCTTATCTCAACCCATGAGATTTCTCACTTTTACTCTTCTGATTCTCTCCCCCATCCCACCGGGGGGTGGGAGGGGGGAGTGAGCGAACGGCTGTGTGGTGCTCAGTTGCCGACTGAGGTTAAACCACAAGAAAAGCTAACCAGACAAGATTCAGAACTGTTTTCTTCAACTACATCGCATCAAATGATTTTGGTATTGTTATTTTCCAGGTACTGACTGGGACAAAACCAATTAAAAAATGTTCAAGCCACTTGATCTCTTAAATT
>NW_008795490.1:13346552-13366588 GCF_000699145.1 Aptenodytes forsteri
TCAAGCCACTTGATCTCTTAAATTGTAGGTAGTGAGTAGCACAGACAAGATTTTGTAATGAAGGAAACATTTGTTCTTAGATCAGAGTTTTGATTAACTTTTTGCTATTATTTTTATTTAATAAAACAAATTTATAATGATTATTCTGAGATATGCTGACAAAACATTTTCAGTTGCAAGATTTAAGGCTGAATTCAGTCTCCAAATGAATCAACATCACTGAATGTTGACTGGAAGAAAAGGAAAATTAAAGGCAAAAGAAATCACTATTTTATCTGATCAACATAAATTGAATTTAAAATCAATTATTTAAGGCTGAATTCAGTCTCCAAATGAATCAACATCACTGAATGTTGACTGGAAGAAAAGGAAAATTAAAGGCAAAAGAAATCACTATTTTATCTGATCAACATAAATTGAATTTAAAATCAATTATTAAAAAAACCCACACGTCAAATCTGTAAATTCAGCTTTAAAACTAGAAACAACTACTCCTAAGGAGGACAGAAAAGCAAATGCTAGTTATTGATTCAAAAAGCAGTCATCCACATTCTGTGTTGTTCTTTCTAGCCTAGTCTCATCCAACTTTTGTCTTGATCTTTGCCTCTCAGCAAAGCTAAGCACTCTATAAAATTGTAAAGAGAGAATAAAAGTTTATGTTACAGAATATATTATTTGATTAAAACACAAAGAATCTCAAGTGTGCATGCAAAAGTATAAATTAAGAAGTTATGCAATTTACTAAGTGAAAAAGTGTAATATGCAATAAATATACATCTTACTTGTTAGAAGGTATATTTAGGGGGCAAGCACACAGCTGACAGTCTTCAGCTGTCCCTTTAGTAGGTTCACCATAGAAGCCAGGAAGACATCTATCACAATATGAACCACCTGTGTTGTGTTTGCAGTCCTAAACAGAAGATAAAAAGTACAAATTCGCAATTAAAGAACTTACATATGGAAAGTCCTTGAAGGTCATTCACCTAGCTCATCCTCTCAACAGGATTGTAAGAGGTCTGCAACGTATATTCTAATTTTCTGCTACTGGTTGAGAACCAGTTCTAGAGGTTAGCTGTCACAATCAGTGCTTCATACGTGTCAGGTATTTGTGGGCTTTTGGATATTTTTTCTCTATGTAAAACTAAAAGAATATTTAACTGCAGACCTTTATCTTTCCATCATACAACAGCCACATTATTGTTTTAGGTTGCTTAAAGAAAACCAACCTTCAGAGCAGCACAAAACAGGTTTAGTATTGCAGTCTTGCAACAGGCCACATTTTGTGACAAAGCTTTCAGATGTTGATCCCAGAAATACAGCCCAGACTACATAATTTATAAAAATGAATTATTACATTTCACATCTAAGTGCATTAGCTCATTTTACAAGGTATATGGCTAGCAGTATACTAAATATATTTGTGAACAGTAGCGAAGCCTGAATTACTTAATTAATACTTGTTTGCTAGCATAGCATCCAGACTCTATTTTATGAGTAGAAACAAGGATGAGTATACTGTATATAGGGCCCTATCCAACAGTTTGTGTTCCTGTATGGGACTGGCTTTCATAATATGAGACAGTTTATCTGAGCATATGAAACATCCAATGTACTACATAAAAATGGCAGCACTACATCTGCACTTTTGTATATAACCTTTGGCCTGATCTCAAATTAAATGATCTTTTGGCAGAATGGGAATTGGTCCACTGAGAATAGGCTTCCCACGATGACTTGTAAGAACCAAGTTTCAAAAAGTAATCACCCCTTCTACTCTTCTTCCCCCTCACCATATAGGATTTAGAAATTCTAAATAATTTGGCAGGATTCGTGATAGGCTCAGCAAATCAGCTTTCTGGCTTAGACTCTTTCCTTTTTTTGCCACATCTTTAGCACACCACACTATTCCTTTCACTGCTATTTGCCACAAGACACCCAGTGTAGCCCTTTCACAGTGTGAAAACAGAGAAAGCAGGAGAAATGGTTTTGGCTCTTAAATGCCATCTTGATGTGCTTGGGTATAGACTGAAAAAGCATATGGCAACTTGAAAAGGCCACAATGAAAGCCATGAGACAGATTTTATTTAATGGGCTGTGTTCTGATCTGAGTTAGTCGATGGGCCAGATCAAATCTAGAATCTGTTTCACCCAAGCTGCTGCTTAAGAACTCTTGAGGGTTTTTTTTTTTAAAGGTGTAGGTGCTTCCAAACATGATTTAATTTGAAATATTTTTAAGAACACTTTAAAATTGTTTTCTCACTTGCATGAGTCATGCATATGGTACTGACTGATATTTAAAGAAAATGGCACTATTCTAAGGAACACTGATTTCTTCTTCAGGACTTTCCAGGATTGCAATGATTTGTAGAAGGTTTTTTGCATTGTGCTCTGCATAGTCAGTACCATACATTTGGGCAGCTGAAAAAGCACAACACCCTTTTCAGTCATGAGCACACTGCAGTCAAAAGCATCTGTCTCCAGAAATGCTGTTTGCTGTTTTAAAGGGTGCATTCTTATTGCTTGTATATACAATCAGCATATCTTTGAAATGAAAGCATTAGTCACAATATTACATTTTCACATATTTGGTTGATTGTGAGCTAATACCAATTATTGAGACTCTTACTCAAACAAAATTATGCCTTTAGAACCATCAGCTGGGTTAAATTCTACTTCATTAGGTCATTTAAGTCCATTTGACTGTTACTTTAAGTGCTATCATTCAAAAAGAATCTACCGGCCATACTGAAAAAGTAGCTGGGAACATTAAGATATGCTTTTAAAAGAAGATGTGACAAAAATAATTTAAGTAAGTGTTTCAAAAGAAAAATCCTTTGCAATTCAACTTTTTAAGGCATCATGTCAAATTATTTGTACCTTTTTTGAAAAATAATGGATTCTTCTTTCGTGTTAAGTTTAGCTTTAAATATCCTCAAACATATCTTAATGTTTTTGAAGACATATCTTAATGTTTTTGAAGAATATGAATGGCTTATATGTCAAGGATGTTATTAAAGTGAGAGGACTATTTAACACACTATTTTAAAGCTATGCATCTCTTACAGAGCGGTATTGGCAGCTTCTGCTTTTTTCAAGTAAAAAACCTGAAACCTTCCATTTTGTAGGAATACAATTCATGTTACAAGGAGCTGACCTTCTTCTCTTTGATGAATTATTTTCTGAAACTCTAATGTCAGTCATTTCCACGTACTGTGTTGAATTCTCCTCAATCCAGATCTCTCTATCTGCTTACTTCCTCACCATGAATCAGTAAGTTTAAAAACAAAAAAGAAAAGAACCCCGCACATACAGTACCAAAATATGAGCATATGTTGCACTGTGTATATGTTAGAGTTCAGCTGAGAAATAATGATCTTGTGTGGTCCTACACTTTTCCCTGAGCCAGTCTGGATTTTGCAGGACTTTGCAGGACAAAGAACAAGGATTATGTAGTATGCAGATGTGACATAATTTGCCTGTTCTCTCCAGTGATGCATTAAACTTTATACTAATTTGCCAAATTTGCAGATCACTTTAAGTACTGAAGTAGATGAGTTATTAGCCCTTCTAAAGATATTATCAATACTCATGAGAAATTTGTATTTTCTTGATATCAGTTGGTTGAATCTCAGTTTGAAACTTGTCAAATGTACAGCAGTTGTTTTGAGCATCATCTAGTTTGAGCAATGTCTAATTATACTGAGATTATTTCCTTAAAACATGCTTAAGCCTGTGAAGTCTTAATTTCATGTTCATAGGAACATTTAGTATTTTTTTTTGTGTTGCGAGACTAGGTATAAAGAAGATCATGATCAACTGTCCCTAACCTGCTCAGTACATTAGATACGCTTTCTTTTTATTCCCTTGGAAATATAGTTTGTTCCAACTCATTGATCTATTCCCTTGGAAATACAGTTCGTTCCAACACATTGATCTAGTGGTTTTGGTAAAATCAATGCCTTGTTCCATAGATCCATAGACTTCGTGGCCAGGAACGATTTTATGCCCAAATCTTCAGGCTTTCAAATTCCAGGTACTGGATCTCAAACTAGTTTGAATGCATCAATTTTCTGGACCTCTTTTATCTCCAAACACCATTAAACTTCACTTAGACAACCTGTGAGTAAGCAAGACTGTGAAATTTATTTTTGTCCAAAATTTTATGTACGGCTCAGACCTTGTTGCCCACAGACTTTATTGCTGGTGTCCTGGAGTGTGTTTTCCACCATTTCCTACCGAGCCGGCTCTCCTCCCCTTGGAAGAAACCAAATGAACATCTTTATGCCCAGTATCAGGGAACCCTAAATTCACACTGAAAACCACTCCTGCTTAGCTGCATGTGCAGCTGAGCGTATATGAATATGGAAAGAAACAGTCTGAATAGAAGGCTAGTGATGAAAAGAAAACTTTAATCAGGGAGTATGACTTGAGTCCAAGATAGTGCCTTTGGCACGCTGCTGCCCTTCCTCAGGATATCGGAGACAACCAGGGAAGCTGCTAGTTTAAGCTAGTTAAAAAAAGCCTGGGTGCCTATTTTAGTATATTCCCTAGCCATCTAGACCAGGCAATGGTATTACGTCTTTGGAAGCATGAATATGCTCTTCTGGAATTTTCAAACTACCGTAATGTCAAGATTACATGGACGATTCCCTTTCCTGGTGTTACAAATGCAATCAGGATGTTGCAGAGGCTTTACCTAATTTTCACCTGTGGTATAGCCTATACGGCATTTAGCTTAGGATGTATCATTTTGTTACTGTGTATATGAAGATAGGTGAAGACATTTTGTCACTCCTGTGATGAACACTGTCTAAAGCACACGTCCGCTATCTCTGACACTGGCCTCAATCTACATGGTATATGCCATTTACACACAGAGAATTAAAAAATACAAAATGGATGCCACTGGGGACTGCCCACTTAGCAATTTGAGCATATCTTAGGGGAGAAAGATCTGCTTTCTCTGGGCTTACTAATAGGAACGTACTATCCTGTAATGAATGAAACACCTTGAAATGTGTTTGCTTTTTACAAGGTTTAGGTTTAACCAACCTCCTAAAGCTACCGTAAATGTGTGTGTGTAACACTACAAAAGAGTATTTCTGAATGTTAGAACTTGCCCTACGTACCAAAGCAGTTATGTATATCACAATGGTAACGAGAATGATGTACCATGCAGCTCTCTATATGGTTGCTGTGGGGATCAAAGGGCTTTGCAGGTTACTGCAAGATACGCGTTAAAATGAGCTTTTTATACAGGCCTATGTCGAAGCAGATGATTTCAGCTTTTATCATGAGTCAAAAACATATTTCAGCTGCTTTTCAACTACATTTCAAAGCTAAGGAAGAGCAAAAAGAAGTATCATATCAGTAAATTAGGTGCCTAAATTGTTGTATTACTGAAAAAACACCATGAATAATAATGAGGAGACCAAAAGGCTGTGTAAACCTCAATAGAAAGAATGCCTTTGATGTGAAACATTTCTCTTTTTCAGCATTCAGACTTCTCTCTCTTTCACTTCAAAAGGCTTA
This sequence comes from Aptenodytes forsteri, assembly GCF_000699145.1. Taxonomy (NCBI): domain Eukaryota; kingdom Metazoa; phylum Chordata; class Aves; order Sphenisciformes; family Spheniscidae; genus Aptenodytes; species Aptenodytes forsteri. Next base: position 13,352,085 of record NW_008795490.1, read on the forward strand.
TGATCCAAATTGAATAGCAGCATTTAATAGCCTGCATGGATACTAACCAATCTAACTTCACTTACAGTGTTTTCAAAGTAAGCTGCAAGAAAATCCAGAACTGATTTTAAGCTCCCTGTGCACCTCTTCTTTATAGCATGATCTAGTATAAGCTCAGACAGAACACATAAAATACAGAATGCTCGATAATGCATATAGATTAAAGTACATTTTCAACTGGTTATTTTCCACTTCGTTGCCAGTGCTGTGTTATCTTTACACCAGCACCCTTGAAACATCAGAAGGGGGAGCTCTACTGTCTCAGTCAATAGTTCACATCACCTGAAAAGTGCAAAAAAGCACTACAGTATGCAACTATATGGCCTTCTCTCATATCCAGGCCAGCGCTACAGACAAAAATAAAGAGGGAACTTGTGCAAGGGCTAAAACTTGAAGACACGGAAGCGAGCAACCTCAGAACTCACATCTGGCTATGTACCCCTAAGCAAAATAGTCAATAGGTATGACATACCTTAAACAGGATTCTCCCTTCCCTTTCTTTTATCTTAATTGATTTTATCCCACACTGATGTTAGACATCATAGCTGGAGGCTACGGTCATTAATGCAGTAAATTTTATCTTTGTCGAGAAACACAAATCTGTATTACCCTCGTGATAAATATTTTCATTGCGTATACGCAAACGATTCAAAACATGACTGTCATGTAATACATATTTTTCATCCTAGGTATTTCTTTAAGGCTTACAGTATAATTAAATTGAGAATCATATTAAGCTTCTATTCATGAAAAAGCAATTTGAAAAATTCACTGATCCACACATTAAGGACATCTTGTTTTGCACTGCAATTAAACATCTTGTATGGGCAAAACAGGAAGACCAGTGATAATTCTAAGTGCCAAATTACATTGAAAAAAGCCTGAATTTTCATTTTGGATTTTTCCCAGCAGCTTTTTCTTAAGGAAATAAAAGGGAACATTTAGAAACATGCACAATACAGAGTCTGCTTGAAAATCTGCAGGGAAATGAGAGTATGATATCCCACTAAACTGGCACTGGCTCAAATTGTGTTTCTGCAAGACTAATGAAAGGAGAAATGTTGTTTCAAGCTTCATGCCATGTCAGACAATATAAAACTAAAAATGCCCTTGAGTTAATCAGAACAGTCTATTCAGCATACTTCACCCATTCCAAAAGGCTACTGAATGGGCTGGAAATAGTGGTGTGCTGGTAGGCTTGCTATGGATAACATCACAGATTTAGTTGCTGAATTAGTAGGTAACTACATAAAATCTCCATAGCCTACAAGAAAAAAAAGTTTATTTAGCCCAACTCATATGCTTTTATTATTTTTCTGAAGTACAATTTATTAAGTATTTCTTCAAGGTTTAGTAGGAATTTAGATGAAGGAAGCCATTAACAATATCTTCTTGTCATACTAGAACAGAATTTACAAAGTTACCTGCTACATACTACAAATTGAATATAGTGCAGGAAACAGATGGGAGGGAGAGATAAATCTTGCATGGAAGAATATTGATATGTTTTCTGCTTTCTGCATGCCATACCTCATAATATTGATTCTATTTCAAAACGTAAATCCTTTGTGAATAAAAAAACTCCTTTTTTTAACTGTAGAAGCTACCATATCTTGGTGTGAGGGGATCCTTAACTTCAGCAACAGTTCAACATAAAGATCTCTTCTGTTAATTGCTGGCTTTTTTCTCCTTGAGTATTTCAGGTCTTAGAGGTCGTTAATTCAATTGCACAGGTATAGTGAATTGATGTTGGCCATGCCCATCAATTTTCTTGTAGTGACACTTACCAAGCATTCTCCTGTGATATCATCACACAATTCTGCATGACCAAAGCATGTACACGGTGCACAGACTCCACCAAAAATTGTGCCATTCACACGCCTGTGTCGAGGCCAGCAAGACTACAAGATAAATTAGATAAAAAGTTAAACTCTCGCTTGAACAGAGAAAGGAATGGGATTTTTAAAATATTGTTGAATTTGATACTTGCACACACAAAAACATACTTGTCAAATTAATAAAAATACCAACATTTCTCTAGAAAGTTGTTGTTCCTGGTGCTATGGCTTTGCACTGACCTTAGCCTTATTGACAGGTGTGAGATTAGAAGAAGCCTTAACTTGATCATTCTTCTGAAATGGTAAAATAAAGCAGATAAATGAAGAACTGAAATATGACAGCATCAAAGCAAGAGGTACAGTTTGAAAAATAGCCAGAAGGCAAAATACTGAAGGAGAGAGAAGGAGGGAAGAAAACCCCAAAACAACAAAAACCTTTTCTGAGAAGTTCAGCTGCAAAGAGTAATTAAAATACCATTTAGTCTCTCTCATTTGGAGTCTAACAAAAGGCTACACTGAAATAAAGCACAGGCTGAAAACAAAGCCATCCTTTTATTTACAAATTGTGCTTCTTAAATATAAAGTATATTCATTTCCCTTTAAGAAAGTGCTCTGATTTTTTATTTTTTTTAAATGTTAAATTCAGATCAATATTAAATGCATGGCCAGTTTTTTCTTAGGAAAGGTGACATCGTACAACTGTGATTCATCAGCGAAAATTCAGCTGTTCCATTTCTTCATAATAAGATGCCAAGCAGCAGTCTTCCTTACTATATATCTCACAAATGGCTTTATAGTTTTTGCAAACTATCTTTCCTCAATAAGACTGCTCATGTGATCCAAGGATTTTGCATAATATAAGAAAGTGCATGACAGACCTTCAAAAGCACCTGGCTAATACAAAGAGAAAGTTTTGTAGTGATAAAATACTAAAAGTATCATTTAATCAAGAAAATCCTTTCCCCTTCACATACGCTCTCCAAAAAAGTAACAAGAAGATTCTCCTTTATAAAAATAAAGACAATGTCCCTTTTTGTCTTACTCCTGCAAAACATGAAAGTAATTTGAAGATGAATTGAAATGATTCTTTTAAAAAAAATTCCAAAACCTGAGACATTATCCTTATTTTTCTTTCTTTTCATTCTTGCTTACGCATTCCTAACAAAACCCATAAATACCAAAAATTAAAATTCAGAGTTATAAAATCCAAAAAAGAAAAACAGGCTAAAAGAAATTGCCCTATTTTTTTTCTGTGGCATGAGATGCAACTGCCTAAGCTGTTCCTGTATAAATCTATAAATTTTTTTCCTCTTTCAGTGATCCTGAAAAGAATGATCTCGTGCACAGATATGCATGATATTGCACAAGATAAGTCTCCAAAAGTCACTAATTCTAAGGGCTTAGACATGGAATATCAACAGCAAGGCTTAGAACAGAACTAAAAGAGAAGATTACAGATTGGGATCTTAACAAAAGAAATGATGTAACATTCAAGAGTCAGGAAAGTTCTCGACCATCATAGTGATGCAAGTTAAACACAACTTCTTCCACAGTGGAAGCAAAAGAGTAGATAGAAAGGGAACAAATCTGGTGGAGAAGAGCAATTAGATGTGAAGATGCTGACAAATAAAGGCCAGAAGATTCACATGAGTAGAGCAAAGTAACTATCACAAATGAGTCCAACTGGTATTTGAAATTTAAAATTTGTTCTGCTTTACCTATGCTCATGCAATTCTGTGTTCATTTCTCAGATATACTAGCAAAAACATTACAATTTTCTTTGACTAGAATCTTGTAGAAAATTAATTTAAAATTTGTGTAATGGAACAATCTCACAAGAGACAGCATATTTTAAATGGGATTTGTTGTCTTCTGAAGACTGTTTGTACCAAAACATTCACAGCAAGAAAATAAGTAAATAATGGTTGTTTTTAGTGCAGTGTCTATGCCAGGTACCACAACATCATTATGCAAGAAACAAACACATATATTAAATTAAATGAAGAAGAGAAAAATGAAACTGAAAACCTGCACAAAATCAATAAAAATGAAACTCTGCTAGGTTGAAACTGGAAGAACCAAAGTGTTGGACACGGCCAAAAGCATTCAGAAGAAACGAATACAGTATTCTAAAAAAATCCACATTTTCAATCTTTCCATACTTTCTCAACTGCTAGTTTGCCTGGAAATCTAAAACTTCACTTTTTTTTTTTTCTTGCTTGTCTTTGTTATAAAAAGCACAACCGTCTACTCAGAACACCAAAATATTTCCCCACTTTTTTCTATCAAGCACAACTGTTCAATGCATATGATATGTTGAACCTCTGCTACAAAAGACTTATGAGAAATGAATTCAGTGAATAAGGGCATGGAAACTAAAATTTTTAACTATATCATTTTTATTGTAAGATACGCCAGCTTTTTCTCAGTTGTCCAAAATGCTCTGAAATTCAGTGAGGGGACACAGGAAAAGTGTGCTCATGCAGAAGTCTGTCATATCTTCTTGGCCTTCTGTCTTGGGAGGAAAACCAACGTACAGGTAGGGACTGCAATATGGTTTAGTTCAATAGGTCTGTGGTTAGCACTCAGCCAGGGCAGGAATCAAAGAGTGTCCATGCCCACTAGCGTGTATAGAGACTTAAATTTGCAGCTATCTATAAATGTACTTTCTATTGTGGAATATGTTCTTAAGTATATATCAAATTTCAGGGACTGTTTTGAATTGGAGAGAAGGTTTAGCATTGAAGGACACAATGTTGGACAGAGAATTTCAGCAACACCACGGCAGGAATTCTACCCAAACCTTCAGCTCCTATAACAAAAGTAGATATTGAAACATCTACAGTCAGGGCCTTTCCAACTGCTTTCTGGGAAACCACACCTAAATCTGAATTGAGAGGAAAAATGGACAAGTGAAAAAAAAAAGCGTGAAGCACAATGACACTTCATCCAGCTTTTTTCTTCAAATAATTGAACAGACAGACAATGGTCATACTTCAAAATTATTTCTCAGCCAATGTAGGCAATATTCTCCTCCATTTTTTTTTTCTGTCTGTACCATTTTGGAAGTGATAGGAATATCCATTAGTTCTTTCAGGCCTTCTTTCTACATTAGTTTATCTAGCGCCAGCAACAAGCAACCACATTTGGCATGAAACTAGACTTTAAGCCCTAAATATCACATATAAGCGTGGAAGATTTTAAAGAAAAAGAGAGTTGACAAGCAAATGCCTAGAGTGCCTGTGTAAATGGCATACTGTTTGTAGTTTTGTGAAGCAGAGCATCTTGGTGTTTGAAACTGTTTCCTTAAAGGCAAAGCTTTTGCAGAATTTTTTTTTGGCTTCTATTTACCCCAAGCTATGCCCACGTGAGCTAGTTAATCATATGTATACTTGTATGAACACATTCTGTGTGAACTAATGAATTTGTTAGGAAAGTGGGTATTTTCTGAGCATGTATGTATGTTATTATCTGTAACAGGACCAAACTAAAGTGAAACAATCCTCACAAGAACACACACACAGTCCTCAAAGACTCCAAGGCAAATGGCAAAGCGCTGGGAAAACAAAAGAGGAAGCTCAACCACATTAACTCAGATAATTTGATCCAGCTTTGTTGTGCACAGGTCAGATAACTGCCATTTTCCTTCTAATTGTGATAGTTTCATGCATTTGTAATATCAATTGGCTGAAGAGTACAAATACTGCTTTCATTTTCTTTTTGTTAAGAGAAATGTCTTTTCATAACTTAGAAATCACCACAGAGGTGTAAAACTTCAGATTTCAAATATCAAATATAATGAACCACCACCTAGAAATAAAGGTAACTAGACAAGATACACTAAATTCCTAACAGGAATAGACAGCTCTCTTACTATTTGCTACCAACACAGGGCCACTGGTTGCTTACAACTATCACAGTGTTAGCACAATTGTTCTAGACTGCATCGTGATACTCACCTCACACGAGGTACCATCATACCCCGGGGGACAGTCACATAACTCCACTGCAGACGCCACCTTTCTCCCAGTTGAAGTGTGGTCAGCAGCTTCAATGCTAACGCTTCTTAGTCTGGATGTAACAGAAATTAAACAGTTAATGTAGCAAGTTAAATGGAAGCCTATGTGCAGCTGGATGCCAGAAACAGTATATAGTGACATTCAGTGGCTTGTTTATGTTTTCCTGTTTAAAAATAAGGAGGTTTTCATATTCATCTATTTCTTCCTAAACTACATGTCTGTAGGCTTGTTACTACTTTTGCCCATCATGTGAGGGACATGGTCAGACACACATTGATAAAAATAGATCAAAAAAGTCTCACAGCACTGTATCAGTAGATGGAAGGCTATTCCTGGCCTGCAAGCCACAAGTGCCAACTTGCACTGCAGCTGTATATATAGCAAATTTGACACTAAGCAGTGTCTTCAAAATTTATAAACCACTACTCCAGCTTTCTAAAACATTACATTACTAAGTTTTGGTTATAGGGTATTTTTATTTTGGAGATTTGACCTCTGAAAAAGATTTCAGCTCTGTCCAGGAGGATCTAAGTCTTATGAGCATGAAAGAAAAAGGTATGTACATGAAAGAAAAAGGAAATCTTCTACCATATACCTTAGTTTCCCCAATGACAGAGAAGACAGAGTTGGAGAATTTTCTGTTCCATGCAGAATCGCCCTTAAAAACTAAATGCTAGACATTGGCTAAACAGCCATTGTTTAACCAAACACATTTTTATTTAAAAAAGCATGGAAGTATGATGAGAGAGACGACAAAAGACTTCTGATAATCTTACAGGTAATATGCGAAACAGAGGTAGTTTACCTCAACAGTATCCATTTGGGGAAAGAAATTGGGATTTTGGGATTTAATTCTTATGATAATTCATAAGGACATTAAGGCATTATAGAGGCTCAATGACTTCTATTTTCACCCAGCAATCGTAACAGAGTGTTTGATTACTAGAGCTACCTGAAAAGCTTCTGATGAGGTCTTTTTCAGCAGAAAATACCTTTCTATCATGACATGCATTTTGTTAAAAAAGAATCAATTTTCTTTGGAAAATGTAAAACAAACTTTTTTTCCTTCATGCTAAGGCATTTATCTTTTGGCTGCCAAAAAATCCCGAAAATAATTTGGATAACCTTGGATAAGAAAACATCCAAGAAAAATATTTTGTTGTTACTGCAGTGGTTGGAGGAAAGGTTAAGACAGGATATTTCCCCACTCAATTTTGTGACTACTTTCAATAAGACAGACATGAAAGGTAAGGGGAAAAAAAGGAAGATTTCTGAAATTAGGATGGGAACTTCAGAAAAACAGAAATTTTACCATCACTGGGGATATGACTGGACTTTGGAGGGACTACCATTGCAGATTATGCAGTTAGAAACTTGAATCTAATTTGATGATATTAGAACCTCTGTAAAAGGTTCTTGAAACTATTTTAAGGGAAGGATGCATGTTCCTATCCAGATCTTCAGTAAGATCTCTCTCACTTTTCAATATTTCCCCTTCATTCCATTGCTGCATGCTTATTTTGCAATCATCCTTTCGAGCTTTCCTTACAATAAGATAACCAATCTCCAGGATATTAGATATCAAATGCTGATGACTTTAACAGTAAAAAATCTAACAATTTAAGGAGAAAAATCTGTAAATGAAGAAACAAATTACTAGTATAAGGCCAAGTTTTAGTTATCCTTTGAACTACAGCTAGTTCCCTCTTAGCACAGATCTTGGAACAAAGAGAAGCTTACACACAGAAACAGTCCACCCAGTATTGTCCCACATTTGTATTCACTGAATTGTTCCAATTTTCATTACGTTCTGCTATTTGCTAAATGGGATTTTAATGTGTTTAACAGTTTTTAGCATTAACAGTTACTCAGTGAAGAAAGCTGCAGTGATTTTTTTCCCCTCCCATTTTGATGTTGCAATTTTGATTCCTCGATGCCATTCTGCATACATTAAAATACATAATGCTGGCAGTAATGGGGCACTGGATCCTGGAGATGCATGAACAATCTGAGATTCGACATCCAGACCAAATATTTAAGCTGACTGTTACTGTCAGCAGGCAACTGTTGACTTCTAAAACCAAACAAGATTAAAAGGGAAGGGGACGTTTCAGGCAGTATCAGCATAGTTTACTGTCTGCTATGCCGGGCATCTGAATCACATCAGCTACATAAGGCACACGAAGTACTGAGCCAATCATTGCTCATTTGTCTTGAAGCCAATTCTGCATACGGAAGAAAACCCTCGGCCTTTCCTTTCCTCTTTCTCCTTGCGCCTAGCACTGATTCTATATGTGGTTGCAAGCAATCCATGATCTTCAGCACCACAATTTCCAATGCCCATCTGAGTGTCTACAACATTTACCATCAGTGGCCACTCTGAATGTTAAAACTGAAGAAACAGTGCTACTAAACTTCCTTTGAAGCACAAGCTAACAATATTAGATTAAACAAAATGATAAGGGAGCTGTCTTTTCCTGGCCTGTTGCTTCTACCACAGATGGACTTAACTGCAACAGTCTGGAAGATCTGTCAAGTTAGAGCAGGATCTCAATTTAAACCCAGAAGTTATAATAACTTTCAAATTGATTGCTGCATTTCTGTGTTCTCATTTTTTATCCTACTTGAGCATCTAAATGAAAGCCCACTCTTTTGAGGAAGCTTCCTAATTATGCCATAGAGCAATAACAACATTCTCAGCTTAAAATGACCCAAAAAATGTTCTCAGAAACATGCTTGAGTCAAACTCACCATTACTGCACTAATATTGTTTAGTAACTACTTGAAAGTGCTACTGATTAACTAATGTTTCTAGTAGGCTAAACTAAACAAGGGTGAAACATGTAATCTTTAAGTTAAATCTCTTGCTTACTGGAGACAACTCGCTGAATTTTTAAGTCTCTTTCTACGTGACTGTAAGAAAGTTGCTTAATCTTACAGTGCCCTCATTCTGGCCTCTTCTCAAGCACAGATTATAATAGCACCCTTGGAAATCCTTACACATGTGATGTCATTATCTATGTTGAAAACTTTCAGTATTTAACTGAACAGGTTGCTTAGTATAGCAATCTCTAATTAGTACGTTGCATAATTCTGCTGATGCTTTGAGGCAGAAATTGTCATTCATGAAGGATCTAATAACCCTGTAATATTTCTGTCTCTCTGCCAGACCCTCTTTACTCTCTCAGAGGAATATCCATCTGTCCACCACACATACCTGTTTAAAAGACAATAAAAAACTCTTAGTTCATATCTACTTATCTATTAAAGCTTAGCTCTACATTAGTTTTTCGGCAAAAATGTCTTCCTTTGGAGCCCATCAACAGTAGCCCTTAATCAGCCCAAGATACTACAAAGACTATCCTCTTCATTGGGTCTGGACAGTTTCCATGCAGTACTAAAGGGGCAGAATACGGAGAAAAGAGTTGTTTTGCATGATCTTAAGAGTTTTGAGCACAGCTTTGCACCTAGTATGTTTTAGCATGAGTGAAATTCAAAGAGAATATAAAAAGTCAGAACTGAGGCATACCCTGAAAATCAGCAATATGCCTACAACAACAGATCATAAGCTGGGCTGGATGACAGTAGATGCTGTTGCGGCTACATCATGTGACTGGGAGCATGCACTGTTCTGAGAAGATTTAACTCCACCCAGTAAATCCCACCCTGATGGGTGAAACTACGATTCCTCCAGTTAAATCAAAGATGAAAAATCCAATTCATTTACTTGTGATTGGAATTTCACACCCTCTCTTCTGTCACACTAAACTGCAATGAGCACCCTGACAGCACTCAATAAAATGTGTTTACTTTAGAGCAAACTATTTTCAGAGACTTCTGGACATGCTGATGGTAATCACAGTAACACAGTAACCATCGCATTCTCTGCTAGAGACACCATAGGGACAGCTAGAGATGTACCAGTAATATAAAACCGTTTCTAGCAAAAAATTTACTCTTCAAAATTACTTCAGTCCGTTCCCCTAACCTCCTTTTAAATAATTGTCTTTAAGGGACCAACCTTCCTAACTGTAATGTCACTGTATCTAGAAGATGGTGGCTACTAACCTGCAAAGCATAAATTATGTGTTTGTCCCGGAGCACTTCTTGAAGAATATTTCCAGGACACTTTTTCAGAAAGTTATCTATAACACACCACTAAGATGTTCCAAAGGCTGTATATGAACAAGACTACAAAACAGTGAGGCACCACACGTGGCCAAGTGGCTAAAGCAGTAATCTGGGATGCAGATGGCGATGCATAGTCTTCCAAACGTGCCACTGACAGGTCTGCCGCTTCTTACTTACAAGGCATGAACTACAGACTGTGCCAGTTCTACATGTGTGTGCTGACCTGAGCTCTGTGTTGTCACCCAGAGGGGATCTGATCTGTCCCACCTCCACTGTTCCACAGTAGAGGCAAGATGGAGCCAGTACATGTCCAGCAATGCACTTTCTTCGCAGATTTTAACTGCCTAGCCAAAGTGGTTTTTGTAGGAAAGCTCCCCTTCTCATTCTAGTGCAAATGTCAGTACACAAATGTATGTAAACCACTGATAGCTGAAGTTTGCATTTCCCATAATACTTAATAAGACCTTTGGCCCAAACAAAGTCAATCATACATATCTCCTTTAAAACAGCATAGCATAAAAGCCCCTATTGTTCACCCCAGAATTGCTCCTGCACTCCTTTAGTTTGGAAAATTCTGACTAATGGATTTTTTTTAATTTTATTTGAATGAGAACGGGGTGGAGAAACAACACTCACTGAGCTCCCACTAGTCTCAACTGTAAGCTGTGGGTTAACAGCTTCTTATGGTCTGCTCATAATGCATAAGAGACAAGCTCTGGCCTGGTGGTTTGACTCTCCTCTAACACCAGGGTGGAAAGGTGATGGGCCATGAAAGGTTTTCAAACTGGATGCAAGGAGATGCAAGATTGATGACCAAATGAGCAAATTAGGAAACAGTTTGGCTCAAACTCAAGCTAGTTATGATTCACAAACTTATTTACAGAGAGGTAATACATACTAATTAGCCACAGAAAGAGAAGAAACATGATTTCTTTTTGCAGGGAAAAAATGTACACTGTCAAAGCTCAAATCAGAAAACTGCATGCTGTTGACACAACCTGCCTTTCAATTTAGGATGTATTTTAATTACCTAAGTATTCAAATGATGGTTGGATTGCTTAAGAAATTTCACAGTAGCAAAAACTGTATCTATGCTCTCAGCAAATAATCACTAATGTGCTATCAGCTCCCTCCATTCCAAATTGGCTTATGCCACTGAACCAAGTGATGTATAGGTTAGAGAACATTTCAGGTTTCATGCCTTGTGAGTAGAAAACTACTATGCAATAATTTCCATCGCACATTTTAAAAATATTTTTTATGCCATCTAACTATTAATGTATAGACAGAGTGCAATCATACAGTATCAGGAGAGAGGCTGTCTTCTAGCCCACCTGGAATATTTGCTCATGCACTTACGAAAATTTTAAATGCAAGATGAGCTTTACAGGTTCAACCTGTTCAACTGCAGTCACTGAGATAGAACTGTGTCGTCTCATATAACGTCTTTCATTTTATCAGAAGACTCAAAAGAGTTCACATGAAATCAGCGGTTTTAAGCAGTCCAGGCAGCAACCTGACATAAATCAAGGGAAAGGCTTTGGGATTAGCCAGTTCTGTGTGTGGTACTGATTAAAAACATAGAAGACTCCCCTCAAGCCACTTTTCCAGCTTAGAGACTTAGGATATTCTTCTCTGGTCCACTGTTAATGTGGCCCTGTATGCTCATTACATGGGGAAAACAATATATAAGCAATATATCATCTCTTACTTCAACATGTCATTACTGCACTCCATGATTTACTATATACATGGGAATTACAGTGTTCACAAAATAAACATATCTATAGAACTGTCATTCATGCCTTAATAGTCCATGTGATTTCATTTTCTTACAAAGCTGCTTCTTTCTGTTGCCTCTCCTCTTCCTGCCTACCCAGAATGAAAAAAATACTAACAACTATTTGAAAGTGTAAATGAATGCTATGGATTTCATGATAATAAATTAGTGTGTTTTAAATTACATCAGCTTAGTTGTCTGAAGAAAGAAAAGTATTTTGAGAAGCTGCCTGTAGCAAACGGACACGTTTCCCACACTCACCTGTAGATGGCATTCATCCCATAGCTGTATGTGGCTCTTATGAGGATCCTCTTCACATTTGCAAGGATAGTCATGAACTCCCTCCTGCTGACTGGAACATCAGTGCCATGCACAGAGAAAGATTCTGGTTTCAGCACAATTTCTTCAGTGTGCTCTTCAGAAGGCTGCAGGTGAATGCCCCCTTTTGGAGTGCTGATTCTCAAGTCACCTCCCTAGATAGAGTCATGGGAGAGAGAGACATTTAAATATGAAAAAAGGCAGGAAAAAAGCTCTATCTGTAGCCAGTTGGGGTACAGGATTTATTGAATAATGTATTTTACAAGAATAATAAATACCAGGAATAACATTCACCTTCCATAACCCTGAAATGGATTTACCTGATAAAGTTGAAAGTCAGTGCAAAAGAAAGTTTAGGTTATTCAGCTAAAACCTAGTGTCATGGTTTTGCATAGGCAAAAGCAAATTCATACAAAGCCGAGCTGCACAAGAACAGGTCTGCTGAAAGAATGTGAAAGTGTTACCTCAAACAACCAATTATTTTACTTCTTCATTCTTCCTGATGAACAGGAAGAATATAGTTTTGTAAGCTACTGCAATATTGCCAGAGGCTCCTTGAGATACTTAAGATTTTAGTTCTCTGAAGTGTGTCCATTTTCTCATACTACAAATTAGCTGAAAGTACGTGCACCCTGCTGTTTTGTGTCCTCAACCACCAGGCTTCACACTGAACATCTGAAGAAGTAGGCAATTTTTTTTTTTTTTTTGGTGGCTGAAAATAGTCACTTTACCTCTATGATGACATCAGATTGAACCATCAATTGAACTGTCTCTTCTTCCTTTGTGAAGTCATAGGAGACTGTAAATGTCAGATGTCCTCCAGCAGCTGCTACCTGGGGTGAAAAAAGACAGAAAAAATGCAATTAAATGAAAGAAAACAGACCTTAACCATTTGGGGGCAGTTTTCTCCACGTCAGTATTTCCCAGAAATAGACTTCTAGTGTTGCAAAACTATATGCAGATACCTGGGGATTACAGCTCTCTGAACCATTCCCTTCTTGCTCAACCATCTAGAAATCACGCTTAGTCATTTTTCTTCTATGCCTGCCTATAGCTGCAAATTCCTTAAACACACGGACTAACAAAGTAATCAGAAACAGATCTGAAATCTATGCAAATTTCCGCTTGATACTGACATTAGGTTTTCAGTGTATTTCAGTTATATGGTCCTCATTTAGGCTGGGCCTCTACATCAGCAGCCTTAGCAACCTTTAGAAGATTCAATAACTTCAGTTTTGTTGATGGGGCAAACTACGAAAAAAGAAAAAAGCCCAGCGACATTTTTCTTAGAATGAACTGTAACCTAAAATAAAGTAAGAATTTTCCCTCATGGAGTCAAATAAATTTCCTTTAAAAGAATGCTCCAGCCCTTTCTCTCAGTTTGACTCAGCCTTCAATGTGAGAATTCAATAACCAGGCTCTCGTGTCACGCCAATGTATTTTTTCTATGCTCTTTTAGCCCCCAAAACCATGGCACTGACAATAGCTTTTCCATGAAAAAATGGAAAAAGTAGATCAGTTTTAGGATGCAAATCAAAAGCTGCAGACTTGAATGACAGAGTTCAGTACAAAAACAGTGCTTTTTGTTAATTGTTTGGAAGCAGCATAAGTAAATCAGAGGTTGCAAGAGCGACATTTTGGTTTTTAAATGCATCTGCCTCATACTTCAGTGCAACGTAAGCCTCCTCTCAGAGACTATTAAAATCACAGGGATCCTTCTGCCCTTCCAGTGCATACTGCTGACCACAGAGCAAACTCATGAGTCTTCTACAAAGAGAATAACCTGGTTATTCTCATTCTCTCACACAACGTGCTATCTCTTGTTCATCATACTAGATGGTTTTGCACTCAGTAACAGAAAGCAGTGAACGTCATCAACTTCATTATTTTATGATGCATCTAATTTAAGGGGAGAAAAAAAAAGTCCTAGTATTTAAGGCGTGGAAATCAACTGATTTTGAATTATCCACAAAGGTATAAAAATCCATAAACTGCATCTGAGGCTGTACAGCTAATTGCTAGGTTAAAGCCAGAAAATTCACTCCAATTCGTAACCCAAAGCTTGGATCATAGAATCATAGAATATCTCAAGTTGGAAGGGACCTATAAGGATCATCGAGTCCAATTCCCTGCTCCTTGCAGGACTACCTAAAACAAAACCATATGACTAAGAGCATTGTCCACAGGCTCCTTCAACTCTGTCAGGCTTGGTGCCATGCAACTTCCCTGGGGAGCCTGTTCCAGTGACTGACCACCCTCTCAGTGAAGAACCTTTTCTTAATGTCCAATCTGAACTTCCCCTGATGCAGCTTCATTCCATTTCCTCATGTCCTGTCACCGGTCACCAGAGAGGGGAGATCAGCACCTCCCCCTCCGTTG
>NW_008795490.1:13366791-13373590 GCF_000699145.1 Aptenodytes forsteri
GGACAATCACCTCCCTCGATAGGATAGCTACTCTGCTCTAGATGCACCCTAGGACATGGTTGGCCCTTTTGGCTGCCAGGGCACACTGTTGACTCATATTCAACTTGCCATCAACCCAAACCACCAGATCTTTTTCTGCGGGGCTGCTCTCCAGCCTCTCGTCCCCCAGTTTGTATGTATAAGCAGGATTACCCTGGCCCAGGTGCAGAATCTGGCACTCGCTCTTGTTAGATTTCATATGGTTGGTGATTGCCCAGCTCTCTAGTCTACCCAGATCTCTGTAAGGCCTCTCTACCCTTCAGGGAGTCCACAGCTCCTCCTAGTTTAGTATCATCGGCAAACATTGGCATTGGATGTTTACCTACATAGTATCCAAACCTGTTAGGACCAATGCAACTGCATTCAGCCTTGACCAGAACAACATGAAAAGACTTTTCTTCCTTAGACACACCTTTTACAGCATTTTTGTTTTGCCTGTGGTCAAGGCTAAACACTGGTTTATAACTGTAAGAACAATGTAGAAAATTTAGATCTCGTAAATTCTGCAAGAAGTACCCAGAATTGCTTTCAGCTTTAGACTAACATTTTAAAAGAGTAACTTTTGCAGAATTTTATCATTTCTGTTTCAAGTTCAAACTAACTACAAGGATTCAAGAAAGTGAAAAAAATGGGAAAACAAAGATTGTGTAGTTTCAGGCAACCTATAAAAAATATGTATTGAGACAGGTTTTACTTTTTCCCAACTACATAACCTTTACCTTAGTAAATGAAAATCCAACACAGGGAATTGATAGGTCATACGGGGGGGGGGGGGGGAAGGGTTCTGTCTGATTTAAAATAAATGCAGATAGAAGAGCAGTCAACAATGAAACTTTGACCAAAAATCTGTTAGAAAGGAGTAGAGAAACAGATAATAGTTTAGAGAAAGCAACCAGAATGGATTAGGTACTTCTAAAATATATATAAACAGGAAACACTAGAGGGAAGGGGTGGGTTTGACTAGTCCAGAAAAAAGGACGCTAAGAGGGCATAGGAAAACAGTTTACCAAAACATAAAAGACTGGAAAAATGAAATGACCATTTTTCTTTTCCTGTGGCAACTGCAGGGAAGGGATGAAGAAGATTCAGCTTGAGTATACAGAAAGCTTTCTGACTGTAATGATGGCCAAAACAGTATCAAGCTACTTGAAAATGTTATTGAATTCCTTCATTAAATGTTTAACAGCAGTTCAAACATGTCAGAGATACTCTAGGTATGATGCCTAAGAGTTGGAATATGACTAAGAAGTCTCTTGAGGTCTCTGCTAGCCACAGCAGTCTGAGTTTCATGGCTGCAACTGGCAAGATTTGCATATCACAAACAGGATCAGACATTGAAGTCAAGGTCCCAAAATGGCACTTATCGGAGAGAGTACCTGGTAGTTCAGAATATATATTTACCCTGTGTGCTGTATAATACCAATGTAGATTAGGAAAAAAACCCAAACTTATATAAACCAGAAAGTACTACTTCCTTCTGCCATTGTTTATAAAGGTAATTTCCTTCCTCTGTATACTTAAAGTACAAGTTCACTCACAGGCAAAAGAATTCAGTCAATCCACGTGCTGCATGAACAATTATGTCTCATCTAGTGCAAAAAAAAATTCACTGAATTTTGAATACAAGGGCGATACAGAAGTTGGGCACCTGTGCGATCCCTTCATTTTGATGTTGTTCTCTGCATCACCCAAAGATTCAGAGTTCTGCCTCAAGGATTGTCATCCGAGGCCACATCAACGCCAAAGAGAACAAAGCATAGAAGTTTGCCTTGCTGGTGACAAAGGCATGTATTGTTGAGACAAGAATAGCTGACTAAAAACGTCAAGGAAGTTCCACAGAATTTACTTTATCTCTCCCACCTGTTTTTAGATTAATACATCAAATATTTCCTCCCAGCTCAGGAGGCAGAATCTACATGTTCAAGAAAAGTCACAGACTCCCCAAGAAATACAAGTATAGGAAAGAGAAATCACAGCTATCTTAATTCTAATCCACCAAGTTTCTGGCAGATAGTTTTTTTGATTGCTCATGGTTAACTGTACGTCTCTGATGTTACATGTAGGATATAACCAGAGAGCAGACAAGACTGGTTACGACATCCTGATAGTTGCATTCTGGATCAGCCAAAACCCTCTGAAGCAGGAGAGACGGCTCCTTTCCTGTAAACAAATGGCCATGCTCAACAGGAAGAAAGCTGGACGGTAGGAGGAAGCAGTCAGTACTACCTTGTGTAAAGCATGCTTTGATGTTATGCCTGTCACGCTAAAATCACTTTTAAATCAAGACAAGCGATAGTAAACCACAAATATTTACAGCATTGAAAACAAACAGCATTGCTACAAATATTTGCAAAGCCATAGATGAGGAAAGCTTGCATCTCTTTATATGGAAATCAAATTCTAGAAGCCTTTCTCTTCCTCCACTTAGTCAGTCTGCTGTCAATGCTTTTCTGAGGCAAGCTGTCAGGACCTCTCCTGCTAATGTCATTGGAGAGCACCTCTTTCTTATACAGCTTTTATAACCCATCTTATTCTTGAATCATTTGGTGATTCACATTTTCCCTCCTCAATGCCTCTTGTAACTCTGCCTGTAAAGTTTTAGCACTTACTCCACTACACTAGATGCTGCCTCATTTCTTCTGAACAGTATCTGCCAAATGTAACTTCAGAAGATCAGGAGCTACCTCTACTAAACAGGGTGCTGTTTACAATCCCTGTAAGAGCAGTAAAATGCTCTTCTGTCAGCCAGGAAGAGACTCAGTTTGTGATTAAAGCATCTAAATATAGTTTCCTGTTTGTGAATTAGACGACCATCACCCTCTTGAGTGGAAGCCAGATGGAATATACTGGGGCATCTGATATGGCACTATGTGGCTATGTGTAGACAACTGAAAGAAGTCCTTTGTATAGTCAAAGGAATCTAGAAAGTGGCTGGTCTATGGTTTCCCCACCGATGGATGACTTTCAAATCATTTCACTTTGTATTTATATTTAAAAAATAACTTGGAAGACAAAAAATACATTTCACAAATGAATAAAGTATTACACAGTAAGTGTATTATTGAAATAAAACACATCTACCTTGCTCATATGTTTAGTAGTAGAATCTATATCAGAATGGATTTAGCTCAGAAAGGCTTTGATCTCAGGCCTAATCCAAGAGAACAGGACACCTTCGAAAGCAAAAATATATTACTGCATTCAACTAGATTTAGACCAATACTCATACAACACCAGACTTCAGAAATGAGTGAAATAAAAGGCATCAACAAATATCAAGAAGTTGGACAGTCTTTTCCCTCTTCACTGTTAGTGGTTCTAGCAGAAATATAGTCACTGACATCTTGTATTAGAGAAACAAGCATTACAGAGAGACTTAATATTTTTATTAGTCCAATATAGCTGCAATACAGCTATAGAAAGGTGACATGCTTTTGGAAACATGAACCCTGCTTGTGATTACATTATTGTATACATAGACATAGAATTAGAACTATACCAAGTGAACAAATGCTACCAGAAAAAGAGAAAAAAAAAAAGAAAAATAAAAGGCTTACAAACATGAACAGGCTGAACATTTTAGTGGAGAAAGCTAATACACATACTGCTGAATACAAAACCAAGGAGGAGTCTCACAGCAAACTGCTGATAGTAACTCAAGGTTCTAAAAGATAATAATGTCCTCTTATTCCAGAAGACATCCCCAAACCAAACAAAAAACCTATTTGTTTCCTGATATGCCTGTGAACGTTCTTTCGCTTGCTGTCATGATTATGAGAAATGACACAGATGCTCACTCAGTCTTCCAGTGGCTCTGTCATATTCCTGGTGGCAATATCTACCACTAGATACAGTGCTTGAAGGTAATGAAAGCATATTATATACAGTTTAACATTCCCTGCTAGCCTTCTTGAATTTCCATGAAATAGAGCTGCAATAAAATGTTGAAGTTTGTTTAGACTCTTTCACCTTCACAAACTCTCTAGGTACATGTTTATTTTATGACAGATTTCAGCAAATATAGAGATATCTGCCACCATAACATCAGCACTAACTATGTGAAGGAAATCCTTAAAAAAAGTAAGATTGCTCCCAGTTTATTAGTGATGACCAATTTAGTTCATAATTGATTGGCACTTATGCAGTTGTGATACGATTTGACAAGGCGCTGAACAATGTACCATCTTAACCGATGGCTAAGTATATATGTGTTCTTCTAGCCAGCCCACTCAATGCTGAAGGGAATGGACAAAGGGCTGCTTTTCCTAACTTAATTTACTTACGTTTAAGGAAATATTCCATTGTTAATCCAGCTCTCATCTGGATTATTATCTTCTTTACGAAAAAGTACCAGCTGTAAATTTATGATATTTAATTGGGTTTTGCTGATCCAGTCTTCATGCTGGTCATAGAGTGAGGGAAGGCAGGGACTAGAAAAGAATTCCAATAGAACCATCACCAAGAAAACATCAAACTTTTATTCATTTAGTAATAGCTCTCAGTAAAGATTGCATGTTCTAGTGCTACTCAAGATCCAATTAGAGATTAAATAGACTCTCCTTTCTTAGACAGACTTGAATTTAGATAGGATATAAAAGCTCTTCTGAGGCATTATAGTAATACTTCAGATAAAGCAGGGAGCAGAATAATCACGTTCCATTTGAATGACAGTATAGTTCTGGCTAGCTTTAAAAAAATGCCAGAGTTTTCTTCATAGGGAAGCTAATTTTTCCTCCTGAAAGAATGGGCTCTTTCCCCCAACTCTCTACCACCTAGAGTTCCCCCAACTCTATCCCAGCTAGTTCAGAATCCTACAGTTTCCCTGCTTAAATACACTCAAAATTCTTCTATATAAATTGCATAAATTGATGCTACATTCTACTTAAATTCACTTATTCAGAATACTGCTCTAGAGAAGTTAACAAAATAAGGAGGGAATAAGCTTATATAAAGTAGCCTGACTACTATATTGCTTGGTTCAGTTGCTTTCCGTGAGTGTTTTTCTACAACACTGAACCACTCAAAGGGGAAACTGAGCATTTCAAACCATTCAGTGTCACCTCCAGTTTCTTGAAACAGACTAGTCCGATAACCAAGTCACGCTATAAGAAGATTTCCAAGTCATTCTTTTCTGGAATCTTATCGAGAATGTTATGATACAGCCTCTTTAATTCTTAGTATTTCCTCTGCTGATCCTACGTAAAGGCAGAGTTGAGTCAAAGATAAAGGAGTTTTATTCAATGTAGGCACTCGTTTGATCACAGAATGTTCTCTAATGTCTAAGTTATATGCTAAGAAATCGAAGAGCAAGATATAAAGCATACCAGTGAGAAAATATTTATTTGCTCTACTTTGAACGACCTTTAAGGAAAACTCAAAAAAAATCCTTTAAAACTCATTGTGTAAGACCTTCTTCCTTCATACATTGGATAATGGAACAACACATTCACAATAAATCTGAATATTTTAAAGTTTCCCAGCAATGAAAAGAACCATCAAATCTGTGCCTTTAATTTTTTTCCCCTATGTGAAAGTTTCCTGATTAAGAGACAAGCAACACCTGTCCACAGAGCAAGCACCACTGATAAGTAGCAACCAAAACTCTGCCAAATAGTACTTCACATGTACCTTGACCATCTCTCTTTCATATATTTTATATCAATATTTGAGCAACTGGGATCCCTTCCAGAACACATATTAGTCTCAGCTATAGCAAAGTCTTTCCTTACACTGCATCTGATCACTAAGCAAAGAATACCCTGGCACCTATCAGAGAAATACCATGCATTCAGATTCAAACACAATGGAAACATGAGTGAAGAAAGAACATCGAAAGGGGAAGGCATTATATTCTAGTAAGTATCTCCTTAATCATCCCTTGCAAGTATCCTGTTTTTGCTAGAATACCAGTAAATCAAGTGTAATCGGACAATCTAAAGCTTTTTGATTTTTGGTCCTGCTGCCTTTTCCTTCTTGCTCCAGAAGACGCAAGGCATACTTTTTCTTAAGTGCTTGATAATGCTTGCCATCCTGAGCACGACAATCTGACATTTATTTCCAGGCCCTTCATATTTAAAATAATTTGTCACACACAATGTAGACCAATTAAAATCTTACACAATTCTTTTAATTCAATGTCTCTACTACAAGAAGAAACATTTAAATGGAAAATATTCTAGAATTCACTAAGAAGCTTCTTATTTGTGGATTTTCTAAATTATACCCATAAACTCAGCCCAGTCTCACTGTTACTGAGATACTGTATTAACATTACCATTTCATAACCCTTGTTTTCTTCCTCCTTGGATGAACTAGACTGCATTATTTGGAAGCAAAGAAAAATTAGATGTCTGAATAAAATGCAACAATTCACTGTGTTTAATACATAATATTGAAACATTCAATGATGTCATTGAACTCTAAAAGGAAAAATTGAATAAATCTCAGTTCCTAAGGAAGATGGGAACTGAAGGACATCAGCTCTCCAGAGAGCCCTGTGCTGCCATTCCTACTTACGTTGAGTAGTTGCTCTTCCTGAACTTAGCACTGAAAAAAATTAATGGAATCAGTGACTGATTAAAAAATTTGCACAATGTGACGCCCATCTACAAGAAGGGCCGGAAGGAGGATCCGGGGAACTACAGGCCTGTCAGCCTGACCTCGGTGCCGGGGAAGATTATGGAGCGGTTCATCTTGAGGGCGCTCACAAGGCATGAGCGGGACGACCAGGGGATCAGGCCCAGCCAGCACGGGTTCATGA
>NW_008795490.1:13374658-13386643 GCF_000699145.1 Aptenodytes forsteri
GTTTGGGTTGACGTTGGACTCAATGATCTTAGAGGTCTTTTCCAACCTCAATGATTCTATGATTCTATGATTCTATGCTGTTTCCTGAAATGTGCTCATGAATGTAGACATTTACTCTACCAATTCTCATATCTCTACCATCTTTCCCAGCTGTCATTTCCTCTCACTGGAGAAGAGAAACAGAACTGTCTGGCCAACCATTCCTGAAGTCTAAAGTCCACTTTGCTAATGATAAGCCCTTACAAAATTTATAAGCACCAATTTAGCAGGGCCAGAGTGGCTGAAGGGTCTAGGTCTGGATAAAAATACCACTTCTTCTTTAACTGTGAAGATGTTTCAGACTACTAGTGATATTGAAATCAAACTCACTACTTGAGCATCAACTCTGAGACATGTTTTTAAATAACATATCCTCATCAAATGTTTCTAAATAAAAACTGTTTACTGCTGGTCTTGTACCTGTCAACAACCTCATAACTGAAAGTAATTCTTAATTTTACTGATTAAATGTTCATCTCCCAGTTCCATGGTGTTTGGCTCCAAAGGGACAAACCATAATTACAGTAGACATATCAATAAATGCCTTCCTGTAATATTAGAATGAAATACTAACTAAAACATTTATGTCAATGTTCAGTTCCATTAAGACACAAGAACTGACCCTTACCGTCCCATTTCTGGCTGTACTCCTTCATGAATATTTTAACAAGAAAAAGAATTTGCATAATTTTGCAAAACTAAAAAAGCTCATATTTCTATGGCAACAAAATCCCAGCAGGCAAGGATTATTAAAAACAAAAATGCAGGACTATAACACAAGAACAACTGTTCAAGTCCGAATTAAAAGCTGTCCTTAGTAAAAATATTTCCCTTAGCCTTGCTATTGCATTTAAGGGTAATCAATATTTGCATCCGATATTGTCGAGGACATCCCGCTGTGTGATGATCTTAAAATCCAAACCCATGAATACTTCCTAAAGTGTTGCCTTTACTACTGAAAAAGCTTAAACAGTGTAAGTAGCAAGAAGAAATAGTTAAATTCCATTTCTTTGTTAGTACAGTTCACCAAGTTAGACCGTAAGTATTCTTGATCTTAGGCTTTCTTTTGTTTCCGTGTTTGTAAAGCACCAAGCAAAATAGCTCAGGAATGTTATTTCCAAACTTTGCCACAACAGAAAATGAAAAAACCCCTTAACTTCTAGCCACCCAAAAGTGATTTTCCTACCTCCTTCTTCTTAACTGTTTTGCAACATTACTATGGACAGTATCGTACCACAATGATGGCTGCACAAGTAATTCAAAGCAAAGTATGACATAACTAGCACTTTGGGATCCTTTAGGAAATTGAAACATATCATAATGTTTCAAGCATGAAAGAGTTGTATAACTGCAGTATCTGTTGTGCAAAATTATTCTGACAGAAAGGATATACCGTTTTTAATATCTATCAGTGTTTTTAACTTTTAAAGTAGGAGATTTTGAATGAAAAAGCATGTAAATACATCAGTATTTTGAAGAAAATTCCTTCTTTTGTAACAAAAATGCAAGGATACGCAAAGCCCAAATCTCTGCTCTTCAGAGGTGGCTTATCATTTGATGTAATAAATGCAACAATAATACATTCTTATTTAGTATTTTACTGCATATCATGGAGACCTCAAAGGATCATATATCAAAATAAAAGCAGTAAAAATAAACATTTGAGTATTAAACAAAGATATAGATCTGTACAAACATGTCTCTGTGTACTATAAGTCAGTGACACTAACCACAAAAAAATCCCCAAAAACCTCCTTGCATTTTGTTTTCATTTTTCAGGGCAGGGGAAAGCAAAGCAGTGAATCAGAACTCCAGTGATTTTTCCTCTATTTTCAGTCAGCATAAACCACGTTTTGAATTACTTTGCCTCTGGAGCCAATGCTTCCTCATGATTAAATTCATGGCCACTTTCCTGGCTTGTTAGTTTTGCAGCCTTTCTTCCATTAACCTTATTCATGACAAGCTAACATAGTTTCGAAAAATACCTATGTTTTCTTTTAGAGAAAGAAACTGGTGTTTGATGTTAGTTGAAATGCATGCTAGTTAATAGTAACTAAATATATATATATATATTACAGAAAACCTGAATTTTAATACTGTTTTACTCCAGGAACAAAGATTTTTTGGAACAGTATAGACAGCACTAAAATAATAAATATGCTTTAAGACAGAATTAAAAAAAAAAAATCAGTGTAGATAAAACCTGTCATTCCATTCTTTGTTGTACCCAAGAAAGCAATTCTGCACTTGTTATCACCATCATGGTAGTCCACAGATGATTCTTACTTGAGGCAATGCACTCATATATACGAACACTGCACGTGCACAGACACACACACTCTCTCTCTCTCTATGCATATGCACACACAGTGAAAACAAAACTTGATATGCCCTCATCTTTGAAAACTACAAAACTGTGCTGCTGTTTAAAAAGGTAAGAAAAAACCAGTTTGTTTCAAAATAATCTTAAAGAAAAGGTCTTTTCTGAAAATCTTTGCAGGTAAAATTTATTTTTTTCTTAAAGTTCAAAGTCTTTATCTTTCTTAGATACGGTCTTCTATGAAAAAAGCTGTATTTCTTCTTAGAAGGCAGGAGGGAGTGTGAGCAATCAAGCTAATGAGATTGGAGAGCAAAAAGGAAGACAGAAGACAAGTGAACTGATGCCTAAGTGTAAGAAAGGAGAAATGGCATAGCTTTATAAGACCTCCATAACAGAACTTATTCTTTCAACTTCAATTTGCCTTAATGGGAGCTGACAAAAAAAAAATCCTTTCGTCATTGTGAGGATAATCTAGCTCTATGAACTTCATGGTTTCTGCATTCATCTGTGTTATTTTTAACATTATTTTTTTATTTCCTTAAAGGAAAAACATAACAAATAAAGGAAAAACATAACAAATATCTGTTCTCCATAAATGATCCTGATTAGAAAAATGACATTATTTTACAGCAAGACAATACAGGTTGCCACTTCTTCTTACCATTTCTTCCTGCAGGTGCAGTGCCTTCTGTTTACAGACTTGAAGTAACATCTTTTCTACCAATTTTAATTTATATACTGTACCTTTTATTGGAATAAAAAGGACCCTTATATTCATGAGTTACCTCTGCTTTAAATGCAGAATGATGGAGAAAATTTGCTTTGGATGAATTAATAACTGTCCAGAAAAAGGGCAAGTATACCACCCAAGGGTTAAATGTGCTGAAAGAATCAACATCAATCTTACACTGGCATAAGCTCTATGAAAGTCATATACCGAGTCCCATTTGAAGGATTCATCATCAAAAAACATTGTAGTTCCATGAGATATGTTAACAGAGTGTGATTAATATAACATGAATTTGAGTTCACACAGGTAGAGAAAAGTTCTACTGAGATTAAATGTTTTCAGGCCTGTCAACTTCGTACACTTAATCATGTGGATATTTTGCAAATTTTTTTACGGAAAGTGCTACGTGGATTTAAGTGAGAGTCACCTATTTCAAAGAAAGCCTCCTATTCTCTTCACAAATTCACCTTACAAAATGTCAGAAATTCCTTTACCTTTGGCTACAGAATATACTGCACAACAAATTGAGCATGAAAACTATGTGATAGTATTGTCCTATATACACCTTATTTTAATCTTCTGAAAATATCAGAGGCACCTAAAAAGTAATACAACCCTCACAAGCTTAGAGGAGAATAAATACACGACGTCTAGTTATCTAAAATTATATCCAATATGATCATAATGAATGTACAGGATAAATATAGAGTAAGTATCCACACACAGCAATGAAAAAACATTATCTTCTGCATATCCACATTAGTCATCTAACTCAACACTGTATCTTTTGTACCTTTCCAGAAGATATACTTGACCTTACTAACTAAAAGAGATCCCTTCAATTTGCTTTCTCTATGAATGCTGACACTTTTCAATTTTATGGAGACTTTTTATAAAGAAATTCCTTGCCTTACAGTACATGGGCACTGGGTATGTTATATCTGGTTGCTGTTATCATAGGTGTGGATACTCTCACTGTTGATGATTGGAAGCTTCCTTCTTGAATAGATATATTTCAAACTTCACTCTTTCTAAGTATAAAAGAAGGAAGGATAGATCCATCATCTTTCAGATAACACCCTGACTCAAATTCAGATCTGCTTGGACTGAAAAATTACTAGGATGCAGAAAAAGCCATTGGCATAATTAAAAGAAAAAAAAATCTACATGAAGATCCTCAAAGAGCAACCAAGTTAAAGGAGGGAGATACTGATGTTTCAACAGACCACTAATCGAAACCCAAAAGTTGAATCATGGACTGCAGTTCTTGAGTCTACCTAAAAGCAAGAACACTTTTTCCATAACTTATTTAATGATGTTCAGCTCGAAGAGCTTAGCTAAAGATAATCAACTGAAGTGTTAATAATGAAGGATGATGTAATTCCACCAAAATGAGTCTGGATATGATGCTTGATCTTGAAAGCTTGGTGCTGTTAAAGCTACTGATTGGAATATTGAGACTGAAGGTATTCTCTAAGTTTGTGAGATTTTGTGGTGGGATGACTTTGGCTGGCTGTCAGGTGCCCACCAAGCCACTCTCTCACTACCCCTCCTTAGCAGGACAGGGGGAGAGAATAAGATGAAAAAGCTCACGGGTCGAGATAAGGACAGGGAGATAACTCACCAATTACCATCATGGGAAAAACAGACTTGAGTTGGGGAAGATTAATTTATTGCTGATTAAAAATAGAGGATAGTGAGAAATGAAAACAAAAGTAAAACCACCTTCCCCCCATCCTCCCCTTCTTCCCAGGCTCAATTTCACTTCTGACTCTTCTACCTCCTCCCCACAAGTGGTGCAGGGGGATGGGGATTGTGGTCGATACATAACATTTTGCCTCTGCTGCTCCTTCCTCCTCATGCTGTTCCCCTGCTCCAGTGTGGGGTCCCCTCCCATGGGACACAGTCCTTCACGGATTTCTCTGATGTACGTCCTTCCCATGGGCTGCAGTTCTTCAACAACTGCTCCAGCATGGGTCCTCTCCATGGGGTATAGTCCTTCAGGAACAGACTTCTGCATGGGTCCCCCACGGGACGCAGTTCCTGCCAGAAAACCTGCTCCTGTGTGGACTCTCCATGAGCTGCAGCTTCCTTGAGGACATAGCCACCTGCTTTGGTGTGGAGTCCTTCACGGGCTGCAGTGTGGATATCTGCTCCGACATGGTCCTCCATGGGCTGTAGGGGAACAACCTGCTTCACCATGGTCTCCTCCATAGGCGGCAAGTGAATCTCTTGCTCCAGCACTTGTAGCACCTCCTCTCCCTCCTTCTCTGGCCTTGGTGTCTGCAGCATTGTTTATCTCACATTTTTCTCACTCCTCTCTCTCACAGCTGCTGCACAGCATTTTTTACCCTTTCTTAAATGTGTTATCACAGAGGGGCCACCAGCTTCGCTGATGCATTCAGCGAAAGGTCTGTTTTAGAACTGTCTGGAATGAACTGTGTCTGGCCCCTGATCTCACAGAGGCCACCCCTGCAGCCCCCTGCTACCAAAACCTTACCACATAAACCTGGTGCTGATTTGGTACAGCAGATCTTGATCAACAATTCCTTTTTCAGTAAGGGTATGGGATTATAAATCTGGTAAAGTCAAGTCTGCCAGTACCAGGAAAAAAAAACAGGTATGACGCTGAAAGACAAATGAGTTTCTATGGAATATGTTAATACTAGAGGAGTGTGTACCACTGGGAACATTCTCAAACACATCTATGATGAAGCTGCAATAACTTCCCCCATGTATTTGAATTTTTAACTTTTATTGGTGAAAAGTTTTCCTAATGTATAACTTTCACTTTTGTTGCAGTTATTTCAGCTCACTCTTTTTTGTCCTATTCATCATGGACATGAAGAAAAATTTGTTCCTTCCCTCCAACACAAAAGCTGCCTTTTAGGTACTTTAAGACATCTGCCTCAGTCCTTATTAATTTCATTTATGTATGTTTGTCATTAAATAAACCCAGTTCTTCGTGGGTTTTTTTAAGTCTTACTCTCCTTTGGGCTATCTCCAGTTGAAAATGGAGTCCCGGACACATCAATATCCTTTAATGAAGACCAAAGACCCTTTACAAAGTTGGGACTGCAACAGTGTCTTTTGTGGAGAGAAAAGGTTAGATGTAGAACATTAAAACAATGTTTGACATAGCAACAGTCTCACCCTGAGAGAAGGGAAGAAGAATGAGTGTGTGTATGTGCGTGCACGCAAATGTATGTGTTTTTAAGCATACAGTGAGCACACCTCCATGGAGAAGATACACAGACCCTAAAATTAGGTGCTTCAGAGCCTCTCAGAAAATATCCCACTTGATGCCAGTAAAAATTCTCATATTCTACTTTTCTAAATAAGAAAGCACTCCCTACTCTAATGTCAGGATAAACATATTTAAAGTGTAACAGCTATAGTACTCAAATAATGAAGTATTATTTATAAAAAGCATAAAAAATCAGTTTAAGCTAGCTATCTATTTCTCTCAACATAAGTTCAGTTTCTAGCAACTGATTGATTCATGTTTCCTCATTTACATCCTTGGAGAATGGAGAACGACAGTATCTATGTGCATCGGAGACCAGAAGAAGAATGATGAAATCACTCTGAGTTTTGGTGTTATAAGCAACTGTTTGAAGAATGACTGTAATTTTGCAACCTCAAATAGTAAAGTCTCAGTATAGAATTTCATCACATGCTCCAGGATTATATATGATCTATATAAATACAAGGTCTTCTGAGTGTGATTAATGTGATTTATATACCTACATAAATTTCCTTTAATTGAATGTGTTCCTTCTTTCCTTGTTTCTGTTAGCAATGTATATTTTCTGCTCAGTTCTAATGTAAGCCAGACTGCTAGGTCCTAATAAAACAAGTTTTGACTAACAATGTAAATTTTCTGCTTCAATCTCAAACTCTTTAATATTTAGCAGGGTTTCACGCCGCCTTAGATTTAATGCAAATGGTGTAGTCTGAAGCAACGATTAACTTTATAGCTGGAAGATAAAATGTGGATAAAAGAGCTATTACTTCACAATAGCATTAGGAAAAAAAAATGATTAAAAATGTTGAGCTTAACTTAGTGCTGCTTAAAATATGTGTTAGATGAGGACTGTGACCGACACAAAGTTATACAAGTTTCCAGACACAGTAAGAACATACGATAAACTCTTTTACAAATGCTAATCTATATTTAAATAATACTCATGTATTAAGTTAATCACACATAATCAGGGAGTGGGGGTTTTCTGCCATAGCATCTATCTACAGGTTGCAAGTCATCATTTTGACTCAGCGTGTGTTCCAGACCCTCTGCACTTTACTTGGTCATAGGACAAATTCCCCTCCCCACTGTTGACAGTAAAATTTCTTAGATCTTCAGTTCTTTGAAATTTAGAATGGACAGAGATTAGATCCAACACTGTCTGTCCGTCCTCCACTGGCATGATCTCCATTATTAATGCATGAATTCTGTTTCCCCGTCTATCTCTTCCCACCCTCCCCCTAGTTGTACTGGCCCATTTGTTATTATTTCATAACCTCTTGCATTAACTACCAATTACAGTTTAAGAATTTAAGTAAATCACTTTTTATCTAATGCTGTGCATTTTCTATTCCATTCAGCATTTCATTCTCTTACCTCAGACTGTAACAGAGCTATTCTCTAGCTCAGGAAATGTGTGCAAATTGCTGTACTGGGTTGGTGTGCAAGACAGCATTGATGTGTGCTTGCTTGCTTACACTATTCCATACGCATGCAGTATTGGTCACTGCTGGAGACTGCTTCCTAGGCTAGACCGACCTTTCCTCTGACTAACTACAGCTGCTTTTACTTTCTCATCGATGTTTCAGAACTGATCTCCTGCTGATAGAAACTGCTGTAGCACCATGAACTTAATTGATTTCTGAAAATTTCTGCAAACGGGAGATCTGTCTTTTTCTGTAGCACCAAGTGCCAACTAGGGTGTTGATATCTCACTTCTGAAGAGCTAAAAATGCTAACAATCTCTGGGGAGTGAATGAGTGTCCAAGGCCAGCTAGCAAGAATTACTACTACTTAACACTTGAAAAAATGGCTCTTTCCACTAATTTTCACAGAAGATGTGTACTGTGCTGTATCCACTTAGGTCTGTTAAGAATTTTGTAGTCAATATCTTTCATTAATTAATTTCTGAATGCAGAACAGAAAGCAGGTAGCTAAAGTTCAAAACAAAACCTTTAAACATCTTACATTAGGTAAAAGAAAGAATGGAATGTGAAACAACAGGGAGCAAATTGCTATACACTAAACCTGCACAAATCCACACATGCAGGCCATCAGATTCTGCTTTTAAAATGTAAGTGTGCTGTGCTGGGAAAACAAACTTGGAAAACCATGCAGCCCCTGTGTGACATGCGAAACAGACAACCTCTGTACTCACACACCTGCCTATTTCATTGTCTTTGTCACTGTCATGGTCTTGTAATAAACGTGCACCTACTTGTATACCATTAATAAAGTTGTTAATAAAAAAAAATATGTATTTATGCATATTGGAGAAGATTGTCAAATTTCACAGTCCTGCACAATGTGTGTGGAATCCCTGTGCATTCTCCACATGATTCTAAAAGATTTTAGCTTAGATGAAGAATTTTTTTTTTTTTTAAATACTTTTCTATAGTGAAGTGTAACATCAGGTGCATAGCCATCTGTACTTCAGAAAGAAGTATCAGGGCCTGTCATTTGTTCTATGTAGGAGTTCTATTTTGAAATATTCAGATGTGAGCAGGGTTGGTCTAAGTCTGTCTTTAATGAAATGACAAAACTGCAAATAGTAAAATGGTAAAAAGTTTTTTTAAATCCTGCATTTAGTTTGTAATAAAAATTTCAGATCCGCTATTTCCTTCAGCATTCCAGCCACCAGTAAGTGATCCAAGTTTACTTGGACTGCAGCCTGAATCATCATAAGCCTCATTTATGCATACTTTTCAGATCTTTCTGTAGAGAATTTGAAATGAGTTTCAACTGAAGGTCAAACTATTTCCTGTTTATACTTCCCTTTAAATATGCTTCAGGATAAATGGCATTAAGTGTAATATCAGTTACTTTAGGATTATTGCACTGAAAACCACCAAAAGACTAGGTTACCGGATGACTAATAGTGATATCCCTTAACACCTTTCACATCCAAATCATTCCTGCCAGGTATTTGGTGGGAAGTCATGGAACCAAGAGCAATGCACAAAACCATTAACACTCTAGACACAAAATCAATTACATTTCTGCAACTAAGAATTTAACAAAATATGGTCATAATAAACCATTTTACTGGTATGCATGGAAGGCGTCAGCTGCATCTTTTGAGAAAGTCAAGCCTTCAAGGCCTAATTCAATCCTCACGCACTCAAAAAATTATCATAGGGATTTCTGCCTGACTATTGACTTAATGATTTATTCCTCAATGTTTTCTGTAATACAGTGTATTTTAGGGTTTTGGGTATTAGTGATGAGATTTTGGTGGCAGGGGGACTGCAGGAGTGATCTCTCTGGGAAGTGGTCAGGGGTTGCCCTGTGCCAGGCACAGCATGGTCCAGCTGGCTCTGGAGTGGACCCACCACAGGCCCATCAGCCCACCAGCCAACTTGGTGGTGCCTCTGTGGAAACATATTTAAGGAAGTGAAAAAAAAAAAATAGGATGGAGAGAGAAAGAGGGAACAAAAACAGTGAGAAACATCAGAGAGAACATCTAGGTCAGAAAAGGAGGAGGAGAAGGTGCTCCATGGCACAGCAGATATCCCTGCAGCCCATGAAAGAGCACATAAAGAATGTAACATTGATACCATGAAATTACTTGGAATAAGAGTTAAGTCAATCTGAGCAGTTTTGTTACATTTTAATACTGAAGTAATTTCACTTTTAAAATGCTATTTTGTTTGTCCTGGAACTATTCAGAAAATCTGAGAAAGTTTGCCTGACAGTTCTTGCCTTTTCATCTGAAAAATATTTCAGAGGCTAAACTGACAAAACAGCATTTACCAGTCTTCCACAGATGTGCTGTTAATTATCTTCATTTTAATAAACACCTGCAAACCAAAAAAATCTGCTCCAGGTCAAATGAAACCTTTGACCTGTAATGAAATCCTTCAGTTTCTCATTTTAGCTGGGAGAAAAAAGAAATCCTTCAGTTTTTCATTTTAGCTGGGCGAAAAAAAAATTTTTATCACAACTTGATCCAAACAAATTTCCAGGTCAAATGAAACCTTTGACCTGTAATGAAATCCTTCAGTTTCTCATTTTAGCTGGGAGAAAAAAGAAATCCTTCAGTTTTTCATTTTAGCTGGGCGAAAAAAAAATTTTTATCACGAGTTGATCCAAACAAATTTCCACTACCCTTTGCCCCAATTTTTTTTATTTCATGGCCCAATGACAGATGGATTATTCACTCAGACACACTTGAGAATGATTCCCATATTGCTAGAATCCCTGGTCTTCTTTCATGGTTGTATCTTCTCATCCTTAAAATTAATGCTGCCTAATTCCAGTGCACATGAATTACGTGCAAATTACGACTATCCTTTTTCAGATTAAAAATCTAGCTGCTGCAGGGAAGAAGGGACTGTGAGAACATCAAAGTGTGGAACATATATTTGAGCTAGGTAATTTAAGTGGGTCTACAACTGACTTAGTCTGGCTACTTACCATAAACCACAGGTGTCTCCAGGGTGCAGTATTCTTTGCTGTTTTCTAAGAAAACAGGAGTTTCTGCTTGCTAAGGGCAGGCCCCCAGGATATTGTAGAGTTTCTACTAAAGTTCAAAGCAGGGTATGAAAGCACTGACTATCCATCAGGACATGAACTGCTGTTACATTCACATTCTCTTGGGTGGCACAAATATTTATGCAGCTTTCAGCACATTTAATTTAAATTCATTCCCACAGAAGTTAAGTAACTATGTTTTCCTGGAAATCTATCTAGGCACAGGATGACCTTGTTTTTACTCGGGGTTCTTCTCATGTGTCTCCATGCAATTAAAACTACTTCTCGACTCACTTTGTCTTTTGAGTTATCTCCCTATTTAGATACATTGACTCTCTCTATTGCTTTTGTCTATTATATAAATGAGTTATCTCCTATTTAGATACATTGACTCTCTCTATTGCTTTTGTCTATTATATAAATTACTTTAGTCAGAATTTTTTTTTATTGATGCATGACATCAAGTTGGTGCACAATTGTACAAAAGTTAATGGATTGTTGCATGCAGAGGTGCTTGAGTTAACTTGAGGACTGGAAGCAGTCTAGACTACAGAGATTGGGAATTCAGTTATTAATACCTAATCTAGATCATTTAAAGTTAGCCCATAACATTTACACCACCCTGCTGATAGCAGTATAGCTAGGGCAATTATTTAATAAATACCACTTTGGACCATTGAGCATTTACAAACAACTGACTGGTCATGTGCTGTTGACTGGTTTCCAGTTGTTTCATCTTATGCAGAAAGCTAAAATACATAAACATTTATTAATAGTAGTTTTTCCATACAAGCATTAATTATATTTGCCACTGGGACAATATGCAGCCATGACTGGATGGAGAAGTGACCTTTGCAATCATGGGATGATTCTAGCAATGTATACACATTTTGTGTTTTGCTTTAAAGATTATAGTTCAGAAAGTTATGTTTTATAATCTCCCACACAAACATTTCAGTAATGTACATATGGAGTGACTACATCAGTGGA
The DNA here is from genome assembly GCF_000699145.1 of Aptenodytes forsteri. NCBI lineage: Eukaryota > Metazoa > Chordata > Aves > Sphenisciformes > Spheniscidae > Aptenodytes > Aptenodytes forsteri. Next base: position 13,386,458 of record NW_008795490.1, read on the forward strand.
CATGGGAAGGGCTACGGATGTCGTCTATCTGGACCTCTGTAAGGCCTTTGACATGGTCCCCCACAACATCCTTCTCTCTAAACTGGAGAGGTATGGATTTGATGGGTGGACTGTCCGGTGGGTGAGGAATTGGTTAGATGGTCACATCCAGAGAGTAGTGGTCAACGGCTCAATGTCCAGATGGAG
>NW_008795490.1:13387384-13402879 GCF_000699145.1 Aptenodytes forsteri
TGGATGCCCCATCCCTGGAAACATTCAAGGTCAGGTTGGACGGGGCTCTGAGCTACCTGATCTAGTTGAAGATGCCCCTGCCCACACGGCAGGGGTTGGACTAGATGACCTTTAGAGGTCCCTTCCAACCCAAACTATTCTATGATTCTATATAAACATTTCTCTAATGTAAACCATTATTTACAAATTATATTGACTGTAGTTTCCTTATAGCCATGTTACACACAGGATGCTGTATCATAGTTTCATGTGTAAATTGAGAAAAATGACAAGTGATTATTTCTGTGAAATGTCTCACCTGATTGGGAGATCTGGGTGTTATTACACAGGATATCTGACTTGTCTGTACAGGTTTCTATCACAAATCTAATAGCAATGGCACAATGAGACTTTCTAAATTTAAGCTTACTTTATAGATAAAGTGTCCAGTGCAGACTGTCAAAGAAATTTTCAACAGAAGTTACAAACTAAGGTACTTCTCATGAATGGAATAGGGTTTTGGTCCCTTTTATCTACCTTCTGTCAGCATTTTCAAATATTTTTCAGAACAGAATACTTTCAAGTTAAAGTGGGAACTACAGGGACCCTAACCCCAGTTAATGTTAAATGCCTCATTTAGTTTTAGAGGTGATATTCCTAGTCTCCCTCCACTGTCAGTGGTGAAAGAGAGGGTATCCCTAAGTTCATGAAGAGCATAAGTTAGTGCTATGAATTGCCCTTCGGGGGAGCTTGTCTCTCTCCTCTGGTTACATAGGGAGCCATCAAGACTGGCTTGTGAACTTAACACACCAGAATAGAACTAATTATTTGGCAAGGTTTCTGCATTTCCATTTAGTAAGTTCATTTGATAAACTGCATGGTGAGCCAGCAAATCACAAGTGTTTAAACTGTTTAAAACTATTTTTTGTAGTGATTTTCACCTTGCCAAACAATTAATGTGGTTTGAAGTTTTTCTACGCTCAAGTAGATGTATGTAGTTCTGCTTAATTCTGGAGAAGTTCAAAATATTAGCATAGAGGGAAGAGAAAATAATAACAACGGGAGTCTCTAGGAGTCTCTTCTAAATTCCCCTGGGCATAGTCTGGGAGGCACTATGAGCTAGGAGCCATTCTCAAATTATAGTTTGGATGGGACAATTCTCTTTTGGAGGATGAGAGATTAAAGTAGTGTAAAGTAATGTAATAATTGTGTTAGTTGCACTATACTGTTACTTCTTTAAATAGTTGCTACTAATTCAACAGCATAGTGTTTCAACAGTATGTCCATACCAGTGGCCTCAAAACTGGAGAACAGGTCCCGGCAATTCTTAGTTTATTAATACAGACATGTCCTCAAAGTACCCATGTGAACAACACTTCTGATGGTGTAGCTCAAAAACTACTTTGCAAACTTTTGTTTTCATTTTTGGTAATCTGTGTATTTAAAACTCATTGCATCCAAGTGCCATCTTATGGTTGAATACATTAGTTTGTGTGTTGAGTTTTGGCCCAAGCACCATTTTATTACCCCAGTTTCAGCCTACTGGAATGAGAAGTTAATGATGAAAATTATTATTAAATTATTAGGCCTTAATTTCAGTACAGTTACAACTCTAGACTCTGCTTTTTCTTACCTACTTCCTCAATACAGTATCATTTTACAGTAAAATGAGGAAGTGTATGATATTTTAAGAGCATTTAAAAATGTCTAAAGTAATAGTTATAGGTCCTAACACACTGCGCAAGGCAACTTTTCCCAGACTAACATACAGACGTAAATTAGTACCATATTGTATACATGTTGTGTGAAGATAATATCCTGCCAAGTAGGAAAATGTCATCCTAAAATAGAAAGCCACATTTCCTCAGGATATTGATCTAGCTTAGCTGGATTCTATAAAAGATAGAAAAGTGGATAATGTAACTTCAGACATGAGAAGTTGTTGTGGTTTAACCTGGCAGGCAGCTAAACACCACAAAGCCAGTGGGATGGGGGAGAGAATTGGGGGGGGAAAAAAATGGGGGAACAGTAATAAGAAAAGAATATACAAAGCAAGTGATGCACAGTGCAATTGCTCACCACCCCCCGGCCCATGCCCAGCCAGTCCCCGAGCAGTGGCCCCCCCGGCCAGCTTTCCCCAGTTTATATACTGAGCATGACGTCATATGGTATGGAATGTCCCTTTGGACAGTTTGGGTCAGCTGTCCTGGCTGGGCCCCTTCCCAGCTTCTCGCTGGCAGGGCATGAGGAGCTGAAAAGTCCTTGGCTTAGTGTAAGCACTACTTAACAACAACCAAAACATCAGTGTGTTATCAACGTTATTCTTGTACAAAATCCAAAACCCAGCACTGTACCAGCTACTAGGAAGAAAATTAACTCTATCCCAGCCGAAACCAGGACAGAAGTTATTAAGTGAATTGACTGTTGGAGCTGTACCTAATCCTCAGTCCCTACAGCACAAGAATCTCTCAGGTCAGATTGTTTTCTAGCTCTAATCTCCTAATGCAGCTCGCTTTTGGGAAGGAGGAGGAACTCTGAAGTGATTAACTTGCTACGGTGCCTGCAATATGTATTTTTTGCACAATTATTTGCTTACTTGCTTCCCAAAGTCATAACACAAAGTGCTTGAACTCCACAATTCCCTTTGAACATTTTTCTAAGGGTTTTATTTCTAGTCATAGTGTTCTACCAGTAATTTCTACTATGGAGGGTTTTGTTTTCAAGTTCATGGTGTTTTAATATCTAAAAGGCTTAATCAATGACTTAACACACATGTGAAACAGAATATGACTAACAACATTTCAACATTACATTAATGGTTAGACACTTATATGCTTTAGCCTGGATACTGCTATACAAGAAACAGCAACAGTAACCTCAGTGGAACTATGTTCATCGACTGAAAACTGGCCATCTGCAATTTCTGGTGTCTACCAGAATAGAGAAGGCGGTACCAATGCAGAGTAGCTACTGAACTAGCATACAGTTAAGAACAAAAATCTCAACTCTGCTTTGAGGACACACGCTGTCATTCTTAGGGCCCCCAGAAAGATCTTTAAGGTTTAAGACATTAGGAAATGAAGTACATCTTCTCTGCCTCATAACCGATGTCGATAGTGTGCAAAATATCATGAATTGGTGCATCTTTAAAGGCGTACAGAGAGCACTACCACAGCTGAGGAGCTGATAAGTAAAAAGTATGAGGGCATGATCATGTATACTTTTATACAATTACCTCTCCCACAAAACTCAAGTTCTTGGTCAGCAAAAAGCAGGTTTTGGAGAATGCAGTATTGACCTCATTTCTGCAATAGAGGTGAGACAACATAAGCTGGGAGAGATATTTTTTGACCACTACTTAACTTGCATGGGCTGACTCAAGAAAAGCCAGAACATGCCTTGAAAAGCAGTTACACTAATTCTTCTTTTCCGTATCCTCCTATGATTCTACTTGATCTGATTTACTGCTTCCCCTTCTTCAGCCTTATTTAGCTATTTTAGTTCTGGCTCAGATCACTTTCCAGGGCTCATGGCTTTTTATATACTCCAGTACAAAAATGTAGTGTGTGATACAATCACATAAATTAGAAGAGTAACAACAACATGTTGTTCCTTCATTTATTTTGGTACTAACCTGAATCAAAGAGAGGTTTAAAAATTCTTAATGCATTAACACCAAGGACATACAGATTCTAATCACTGCTAACATAACCGTTTTAACTAATTAGCAGATTATAATGTGAAGACAGAAATAACTCATCTCTGAAAAAGAGACATTTAAAAAGATTTTCCTACAATATAATCTCAAAATATTTTCCTTTTTTCTGATCACTGTCAAATGTAATAGACAGAAATTTACAGCATAAACAGATGGATGAGAAGAAAATAAACTAGTTTGTGCTTTGACGTCATGGCAAATACCTGCATTTCTTTACAAAGTACAGGTAATTTTGCCTCCAGACCACTTATCTGACTTGCCAGCGTAAGCGGACAGAGTAAAGCAGCAGTAAAACTTATTACAAAACCACTATGTTTTTGCTTAAAAAAATAAAGACCATTTAATAGTGCAACTGAGGCTAGACAGAAAACATTTTGATCTCCTGGATTTTCCCACACAAACCATTTTTCAGGGACAATTCAAAATCAAATAACAATGGTAGAGGGCAGGACACAGAGTGGGCTGCCACAGAACCAGACTTGCTGTCCCAAACAAGACCCTTATTTATTGCCAGATCTTCATGTGGTAAAGGTTTTAATGTGCAGTTAGGGTGAATGAAGACCATTAAATACAAAGACATCTCCATCAGTTCAGAGGTACCCAGGCTACAGGTTGGTTGAGGTTAGGAAAGTATGTGATGAAGTATCACTATACCCTTGCCTGCTTCTTACACTCTTCCCTTGGCATTTGCTGTTGACGACTGTGATTAAACAGGCTACCGGGCTGGATGGACATTCCTCTGGTACAGTTTAGATATTGTTATGTTCTCAAACTTTGTCTTCTCCTCAGAAAGATACTAACGGTTTATGATTCTCTGTCAAGAACTGGAAGTATAAACCTTTCTTTCGGTGCCTTATGATCATAATAATAGCAACATACTCAGAAGGTAATGTATTACCGCATCTCTCTCTCTTTTCCCTGAAGAGCAAAATAAAACTACTTGGCAAGAGTAGTTCTAAACCTGAATCTATGATCTCCCTCTCAGGACAAATTCCTCTTCTCAGATCTGCAGTGTGAATCTTGTTTGCAGGTTACTGCTTTATTACACATTGTGCTTCCATTTCTCTCAGTATTGCAGCTGAAAGTTCTTCCTCAGAGCTGATACAGATCCACAGAACAAAACACCTAATATAGATCCAGATCAAAGATCTGTAATAGAATAGCTAATATACGTTAGTATACCCAATACAGACTGAGATCAAGTGGGAGAATTTTTGCCTTAGTTATTTTAAGATACAAAAAATCCCCCATAAAAATGACCCATACTTCTCTGGCAAAATTATACTTCATTTTCTTCCTTGCCGTCCAGATAAAAGTTAAGTCACATGCAAGCATGCATCCACACTCTTCCTAGATACAATCCCCTTATGAACTCCACTTTTTCCTTTTCTCCTCCCTAAAAACAAGAACTCGGTGGGATCATGTGATATTTTTAGACCAGTTGTTAACAACATAATTGTCTCTAAAGCTTGTAGCAATTTGAATTGCCCTGTGGAGAGTTGGCACAAAAACTAACAAGGAATAAATAAATACGTTAACTAATTAATTAATAAAGAGAACCTACTAGAAGCCCTCATAGAGCTTACAATGACAAAGAAGCCCTACGGACAACTGTAAGAACTTTGGGAAGTTCGAGGAGCTCAGTGAACATACCATGTACTCGTAGTTGGAGCTACCTTACGGGGTGCTTTTATCTTTGCTCTTAATGGGATGCTGAACACTGTCCCAAGGAGATGTACGTATCAGAGCAGCTCAAGTCACTAGGTATTCATGCTTTTGTTCACATAGTCAGGATAATAAAGCACACCAATTACAAAATGTTTGCTTAATTGCCATTGTCATACTGCTGGGATTTCTGTTTAAGTTTCTTTGTATACAAAAGAAAAGAAGAAAAGATTTATGGCCTTTTGGGCAGCATTCAGACTTTTTTCTTTGTACGTTCAATATTTTACATAAAACATATATATGTACTTCTAGTGCGATGGTTAAGAACTTTCTGCTGCAATGTTCAAATTTTCCTGATGGTCCCAGATTGCCCAAAGCACATGCACAATCAACAAAGATGTGTACATGAATCTGTGATACTGATTACACATTTTTACCAACACAGCTAATGAATTAAATTTAGTTTTAGTGTCCCTCTTATTACTCATTCATTTGGTATTTATTGTTTTAACACTGACCATAATGATATCCATTAGGTTTTACAATGGATGTCATTTATCCTTCCATAAGAATTCCATCATAATTCAGCATAGACAGTAATATACTCATTATGATGGATCTTTTAATTAATGATGTGGATTTGTATCCACATTATCCAATATAATATTTGCTGTATTCAAGCATTAATTAACATCCACTTATTTTAAAGTGGCAGTCACTACCTGCCTAGAGCAAAATAAATCCTGCTTTGTAATAGAAGCTTAAATTCACCATATTCTTCAGGAAAAGTGAACACATTTCAGTAAATAACCAGTGCTTTCGGTGCTTTATGAAATGCTGCAGCAGTAGCATACATGCTGTAGTATTTATGAAAACTGGGCCTTCCCACACTAGAAAACAGCACATTTCTAACAGACAAGAAACTCTGGAACATCATTTTCAAAGACATGGTTGACTATAGTCACTTTACACTTATTTCTGCTGCGGCTCTCCTCTACACCTCTGAGCATCACCGAACAATCTCAGGTACCTAAATAGAGAATCCAATAGATGGCTTTTCAGCTCTCTGAAGATTTTGGTATTTGAATATGAAACTAAGTTTGTGCTGTAAAAATGTCAGAAGGACTTTAGTAGATCAGATCAAAATCTGCTTATACAAATCCCTCTCTCTAAACTTAAGAACATTTTCATTGTGTTACTAAGTAAATAATTCGTCATCTTCAACTCAAAAAGCCCTGTATATATTCAAACTGGCCAAAATTTATGTATTTGAAAAACACAGTCTTTTGCTTTGTTACAGAGCAGAACATAGCTACATGTTCTGCATATCTTTTGTGCAGACATGGACATAAAATGTCAAATTTTAAATGGAAATTACAAATAAAACGTGCAAATTACATACAGGAAACCTACATAACAATTTAAATAACTTTTCCTGTGTTAAAAACACTAGGAAATCTTTGGAATAAAACAGAAAAATACTTCATTATAGATTTACTATAAGTTTTTACTTTAGCTGCATCCATGAAAAAATGAGATTTGCTTGTCATAAAACATTTCGTAGATCTATAGAACAACCATTTTCTAAACAGAACCTGCAGCATTTAGCCATCCAACATACTGAAAGACAGCTTGAAAGAACCGTCATGTAAAAATCTTCAGAAGGAAGCAAAAGCACTTACCTTTTGGAACATACAGTATGTGATCAGAACAAAGTTAATACTCTGTACAATGCATCTACAGATGATGGCCCAGAATAACCTTACTTCTCAAAAGCAAATATAAAAACACTTCACAGTACTGGAAAGAAAGTAGACAGAGAAGCTAAATAATGATTTACAGGAAGAGTAGCTACGGCTAAGTTTATCATATTTGCCTAGAGTAATACTCTCAATGGCTATGAGCCAAGTATATAGACGGTAGACTGAAAGTACACCACAGTCAGTAAAAATATTTATAAACAAATATAACTTAAGGGGAAAGCTGCTGCTTTCATTATTTTAAATAAAGCATGTGAACTTCATAGAATTTTTTTCCCCACAAAAACTTGCATTGAAAATTTGGAAGCTTTTTCTTATTCCATTTTACCTTTTTCTGTAACTTTCAGAAAAACATTAGATTTGCAACTCTGTAAATTGTATTAACAACCATGTTTTGTCACATATTTTCATACAGGTTTCACAGTTTGATGAGACCATCACTAAACAGTGTATGCACTTCTATTTAATTCAAAATTGAAACTCAGTACAGGGACAGTCAGGAGATACTCTGAGATTTGGAGAGCTCTTTTGACTCTCCCAAATCTTTCAGCTATCATTTATCTCCTTGAATATTGCAGGCAGAGGGATGTTTTGTTTCATGGAGCTCTGGGGAGGCTTGGTAATGAGTCTGATGATTTACTGATAAGGTCATCTACTTGATCATATTCATGGTGGGAATAAGAGATTTTGAGTTGCTGTATTTGTTACTAAATGTTACCAAACTTTTCTACTACTGCTAGCCCCTTTTCAGTAACAAAGGAAGGAAATCGGAGTGACAGATCCGCAAAGGCATACTGCAGTAGCTCAGAAAATCTCCAGTAATGCCAGACAGGCTCAGACACTGTCCAAAATCTGAAACAAAGTATCTCACTGCAATTTTTCTAATAGAAAATTTGAAAATATTTGGTGGAAAAAGCCAAAGCACTATTTTAATGAAAAATTGTCAGCTAGCTTTAATATAAAAGCTTGAGGTTTGTTTAAGAAAGGTTGCCTTGATCATTCCTATATTTAAGTTTTTTTAATCTCACGTGGCTAGTTTTATTCTCTTGCATCCTTTGTGTCATACGTTCATATTTTTGTTCAACAGATGAGACAAATGTATAAAGCTATTTGTATTCAAACGTATATGTGCATGTATCATATATTTGACATAAAACAAAAGACATAGGACAGTGACAAAACTGGATTTTTGTGCATCTACCTAAACTGAACTAATACATCATCTGTGAAAGAGAGGAGTAATTTACTGGACTGCACATCACGTAAGATGAATCTCAGCAACAAAACTGTAGAAAGTTCTTTCTCAAAAGGACTTTTCATCACAGCAGACTAAACAGAATTAGCTCACACATTTAAGTAATACGACACAGTTGACCAAACAACGTATCTATTTATTTGATTAGCTTTAAAGGCATCTGTTGTTACAAATCTACTTTGTAAGTTAAAAAATGCAGTTTCAGTCCACCAGTTTTAGTAGTTTAGACTGCCTAGGTTTATTAAGTTAGGAAATCTTGTTTCCATAGCTAATGACAACAGAATACGGATCTATTAGTTTTCTTTTTAATTTTACTTTTTTTACTTTTCCATCTGTTTTTTTTTAACTTGGCAAACATTTAAAATGACTAGATGTATGTATAGCTCTGTAGTGTTGCATTTAATTTAAAATATGTAAGAAGGAAAAGTTCCTCTATAATATGACATACTTTGATCATCTGAGCTTCAAAAAAACTTCAAAGTAAATGAAATACTGTGCTATGGTTTTCCGGAGCATGGAGGATACAATAGTGATGGAAAACTATGGATTACTATTCACTGTATTTATATCCATTAATATTGCTGCAAACGTGCTACCCAGTTCACGACAAAGCAAACTTAAAATTGTACAAATTTTGCCTTATTGACTGCCCAGTAAAGCATGCACTGCAGCGAGGCACGGCTTACCAGGACACACCACAGGAAACCTTCAGGTACGAAGCATACTGTGTAAGAGAGGCATGGATATAGACAGGATTGCTGTGCCGACTGGCTAGTTGCATAGCTTAAAGCCTTTCGTTCAAGGGAGTACTCACTCCAGGCCATGCTTTCAGATCAGACTGTCGCTATCTTATGGATAACTGAGATATGGTTTAGGAATACATAAAGCCATTTCTGTTATGCAATTTCTTTTTAAAAATTGAGTCATAACCAAAATCTTCTTTCAGGACAGTAAATTGAAGGTATGTCTCTCTGGCACTGTTATTTTTAATTAATAAAATACACTTGAAATCCTTAGGGGAGGGGGGATGGGGGACACGACTGAAAAGCCCAGAAAAAAAACTGTCACAGAAAGTTGTTAAAACAACTGCCTTCACTGTGAAAAATTTTCCTGTCTCCAAAAAGAGTTAAACTACCCAAGGAACTGGTCCAGAAGTGTCTAAGTATTTCATGATATTTGATACTTAAAGGTTTCAAAAGCTTGTAATAAAATAGTGAAAAATATTGGTAATGTTACAGTTCCTCTATCTTGCTCATTTTTCTGAGGAAATTACCTCTGGAAAATAAATTGATAGGGCTAAGAGGGCCAAACAAATAAAAAAACCTCTTCAATTAGAAAAAGGATTCACCTGTCTCATAATACAGAGTGCCTCTGAGACTGAAAAGGCATGTAGATACCAATCAGAAAATCATCCAGCCATCTCAGGAGACAGGGGTGGTACTGCACATATTGTGAGAAAGGTTAGGTACTTCTAGCGAAATATGGAATGTTCAGGTAGGCCCATTTAAAAAAAAAACAAAAAAACAAAACAACCTCACCAAAAATAAGTGCAAATATATTAATTTGGGTAAAACAATCATCTGTGTCTACTCATGCATGCTATCTGCTCTCATTGCTGTCACTCCTGTCAATCTGAAGTTTTTTTAATCTCACGTGGCTAGTTTTCTTCTCTTGCATCCTTTGTGTCATACGTTCATATTTTTGTTCAACAGATGAGACAAATGTATAAAGCTATTTGTATTCAAACGTATATGTGCATGTATCATATATTTGACATAAAACAAAAGACATAGGACAGTGACAAAACTGGATTTTATATTTTTGTTCAACAGATGAGACAAATGTATAAAGCTATTTGTATTCAAACGTATATGTGCATGTATCATATATTTGACATAAAACAAAAGACATAGGACAGTGACAAAACTGGATTTTTGTGCATCTACCTAAACTGAACTAATACATCATCTGTGAAAGAGAGGAGTAATTTACTGGACTGCACATCACGTAAGATGAATCTCAGCAACAAAACTGTAGAAAGTTCTTTCTCAAAAGGACTTTTCATCACAGCAGACTAAACAGAATTAGCTCACACATTTAAGTAATACGACACAGTTGACCAAACAATGTATCTATTTAATGGATTAGCTTTAAAGGCATCTGTTGTTACAAATCTACTTTGTAAGTTAAAAAATGCAGTTTCAGTCCACCAGTTTTAGTAGTTTAGACTGCCTAGGTTTATTAAGTTAGGAAATCTTGTTTCCATAGCTAATGACAACAGAATACGGATCTATTAGTTTTCTTTTTAATTTTACTTTTTTTACTTTTCCATCTGTTTTTTTTTAACTTGGCAAACATTTAAAATGACTAGATGTATGTATAGCTCTGTAGTGTTGCATTTAATTTAAAATATGTAAGAAGGAAAAGTTCCTCTATAATATGACATACTTTGATCATCTGAGCTTCAAAAAAACTTCAAAGTAAATGAAATACTGTGCTATGGTTTTCCGGAGCATGGAGGATACAATAGTGATGGAAAACTATGGATTACTATTCACTGTATTTATATCCATTAATATTGCTGCAAACGTGCTACCCAGTTCACGACAAAGCAAACTTAAAATTGTACAAATTTTGCCTTATTGACTGCACAGTAAAGCATGCACTGCAGCGAGGCACGGCTTACCAGGACACACCACAGGAAACCTTCAGGTACGAAGCATACTGTGTAAGAGAGGCATGGATATAGACAGGATTGCTGTGCCGACTGGCTAGTTGCATAGCTTAAAGCCTTTCGTTCAAGGGAGTACTCACTCCAGGCCATGCTTTCAGATCAGACTGTCGCTATCTTATGGATAACTGAGATATGGTTTAGGAATACATAAAGCCATTTCTGTTATGCAATTTCTTTTTAAAAATTGAGTCATAACCAAAATCTTCTTTCAGGACAGTAAATTGAAGGTATGTCTCTCTGGCACTGTTATTTTTAATTAATAAAATACACTTGAAATCCTTAGGGGAGGGGGGATGGGGGACACGACTGAAAAGCCCAGAAAAAAAACTGTCACAGAAAGTTGTTAAAACAACTGCCTTCACTGTGAAAAATTTTCCTGTCTCCAAAAAGAGTTAAACTACCCAAGGAACTGGTCCAGAAGTGTCTAAGTATTTCATGATATTTGATACTTAAAGGTTTCAAAAGCTTGTAATAAAATAGTGAAAAATATTGGTAATGTTACAGTTCCTCTATCTTGCTCATTTTTCTGAGGAAATTACCTCTGGAAAATAAATTGATAGGGCTAAGAGGGCCAAACAAATAAAAAAACCTCTTCAATTAGAAAAAGGATTCACCTGTCTCATAATACAGAGTGCCTCTGAGACTGAAAAGGCATGTAGATACCAATCAGAAAATCATCCAGCCATCTCAGGAGACAGGGGTGGTACTGCACATATTGTGAGAAAGGTTAGGTACTTCTAGCGAAATATGGAATGTTCAGGTAGGCCCATTTAAAAAAAAAACAAAAAACCAAAACAACCTCACCAAAAATAAGTGCAAATATATTAATTTGGGTAAAACAATCATCTGTGTCTACTCATGCATGCTATCTGCTCTCATTGCTGTCACTCCTGTCAATCTGAAGTTGATAGGTAATGGCCCTATGATCCAGGGAAACTGCTGAAGTGTGTACTCAGGCTTCACTTTGAGAGATGGGTTGGTTTATCATCATAATAAGCTATTACCATTGATAGGTCACAACTCATTGAAGAGACAGTCAGTCTAATTGGCTCAATTCAGTTAGCTCTGGGTGTGCCTCAAGGAGAGGAGCAGTGCTTTGCAGGTAATATTCAATCACCCAACAAACCACTTGTTTAATAATTCATCACAGTTCAGATTGGGGTTCTAGCACATGGTTATCCCTTCAACATGCCAAATATCTGGTCTTAACCCTTGTGTCTCTTGGGTCCAGGAAGACAAAGGCAAATTCATTCTGTAGTTAGGGTAACCCTTACTTCCAGAAACTTACTGAATATTTAAAATTTCCACTGAGGTTTGCTTTCTGAAGAAATTTGTTGTAGTTTGCTAGAGTCTCTCTCTGGAAAATAAAATCTTTGCCCCCATCATACTCTCCTGCTAAAAATCAGCTTACAGTATGTAAACTTAATAGGAATGTAAAGTAATGGAGCTCGTTTTGCCTTCTAGAGATTTAACGAAGCAGTATGGGTCCATTCAGAAATCTTTAGCCATCAGGTAATGATAGAGTAGATGAGACAGAGGGAATAGGGTACATGAGACACAGGACCTACAGGATTTAAAGGATGCTTCATACTCTGTTCAGATATTAGGTCAAAGCATGAGTGAGTCACTCACAATATTACAATGTTTAGAACAATGACTCTATGAAAAGACAAGTTAAAACTAAACCAATAATTCAAGCTTCTGATCACTATTGTGCTACTTTCTTGTCTCTCAGACCTATGAACTGATTAAAAATTCACGACACCCATACAGTGAAATGTGTGTCACACAAATTCACATGCATCTACCTCTTAATTGCATCTGTACGCAGGTGACTCGCGCTTGGATTTGGGCACCTGTGTTACACTGGTTTGGTCTTAAAACTTCTCAATGACACAAGGTAAAGTTAGTCAATCAAGTTTAGGCACCAAAACTTAGTTTCTGAAGACAGACGAGAAGAAAAGCAATGCTAATTCCTATATGTAAAATGGAAATAATGGAATTTATCCATCTCGTAGAGAAACTGCATGTCAAGAATATTTTGAGATTGTCAGATGCTATTGAGCATGCCAGACTTCAAAACCAATATAGCACGGATTGAAAGTACTGCAAACGGTTTGCAGAAAAGGCTGTTTCTCTTGTGCACCACCAGAAATTCTCAGTGCTTTTGCCCTTCTGCATACTGCCTTTTTGATGTGGAAAGCAAAAGTTGAACACCACAAAATTACAAAACTAAAGCTCAGTGGCATCATGCAGTTTTATTAATGAGTTATAAACTCAACAATTTCAATTACATTCTATGTCAAGTTCTTGTAATTAATTTAAATTTAAAGTAAATTGGGGGGAGGCAGGTAAATCAAATAAATAGCAACTCAGTTACTCATAAAGGGAAATCTGGAAACTAAACTGAACACTATCTCTTTGTGGCTCTCATATTTTGAGAATGACCTTTCAGTAGCTCTTATTTAGACCCGTTTGGTGATGGGCATAGATTCCTTCATCACACTCCCGTGTAACCCAGTACCAACTAGATGTCTGGATTATAAATTCTGTCTGATTAATATAAGTGGGTAAGTTGAGTAAAGCTCCATTAAACCCTTTACTTCCAGGTAACCTGTGATCAGCAAGGAACTCCAAATATAATTTTCAAAGCAAATGCTTATTTGCTGAAGAAGTACTTAGCACGCAAAGGCATACAAGGGGAACAAAACCCCCCTGTATCCTCCCTTTCATAAACTTCAGTTTTCCTTTGCAGTCTTAAGTAACCACTGTTCAATTTAGCTTTCTCTAGCTTAGTAAACACCATCACCATGCTTCTTTGCATGTTGATTAGCCCTCAGTACAAATCACCACATATATTAGTTCTTCCCAAGTCAAAGACATTTTTTCTTTTTCTGTTTTGTTGGATCCTTCAGTATTTCAGTATTTGGGATCAGAGATAAGAAGAGTAAGACTTTTCAATCTGGCAAGCATATTCCCCATTTTACTTTCTTCTTCATTATTTCCTAACACCCCTCAGTATTCTCTCTCTAGCATTCACATCTCTTCTTTTGTGAAACTACTTTATTTCCTGCTTGTTTCTCCATTTTTCAACTGCCACTATTGATTAAAACCCTTGCCTTCAAGGCAGACTTGGGTAAGCAGGTAATGCAAAGCACGCTTGAGATTTATGAAATAATTTCACCAACAATAAATTTCCTCTTTTCTCTACAGTAGCATAAGTTGATTTTAGCACAAAGAAATTAAATGTATCATGGGATACATGAAATACTGCAGTCAGTGGACTTAGCTAGGCAGATTCTGAGCCCTGTTTCAATTCATTTCCAAGGTGCAAAAAGGCCGTAACAGCCTACTGGGCATCCTTAGCTTGCAATCACAATAATGGTGGTACCTGAACTGAACCCCAAATAGGACAGTCCTGATACTGTTTCATTTCGTACTGGGAATCAAGCAAAATTTGGCTAGCCACAGCTGTGAAAGAATGCAGAGACCTACCCCTGTCTCTTTTTGTGGTGCCATGCTGAGAGAAAATTTCAGCAAAGATAAAGAACCTAAACCAAATCTTGTACTACAAATTAAGTAAATTTAAAGGAAGCATCAGTCAGCTGTGGTTCAGATCTTTAAAATGTTTTGCTCTTCACTTGTATTCCTGCTACATTTGTCTCATCCTTTCAGTATCTGAATTTGCCTATTACCTCAATTTTTAGAAGCTACAGTGAAGTAAGCGCTAATAAAATAAACAGCACACTTGGTATAAGTTGAAAACATCTTCATACTGTTGACTGAGTCTGATTACCATGGTGACTTAATTTCAGTCAAGGCAATTTAGATTGTGATTTAAAATAAAATTACATTATTTATATTAGTTTAGGGTTTACTTGCTAAAAAATAAAAACATATCAATAAACCAGCTTTTTATCAGAAGAATGCATTCAAATATGAAAGCCAAAAGATACTGAAGTAGCTGTCTTTACAAAAGATATTTTTCTTTAGGTTCAAATGAATAATTTTAATTTTCTGCCATGTGTTATCTGTTGACGCTACTTAAAATCTGAGCATCTGCAGCAACTGTGAATAACTTCAGGGGCATTACACTGAATGGAGATTTCTTGCATACTATGTGCTGCTGATGCCTATTACTGTTTCTTTTACAAATATGGATAACGTGCATATAGCTTCACTATTTCATGCCGCTCAAACTTGCAAGACATTAAGAATCAATAAATACTCAGACAAAATAGTTTTTGATATGTTACGCTTTATACTTGAGGAACACATTCCGTGCTCCATCCCCACTTTACTTTTGCTAGCTTGGAGATCTTATAGAATCATAGAATCATTAAGGTTGGAAAAGACCTCTAAGATCATCGAGTCCAACCGTCAA
>NW_008795490.1:13403892-13433053 GCF_000699145.1 Aptenodytes forsteri
GTGTCAAAGGCCTTGCTGAAGTCCAGGTAGACCACATCCACAGCCTTTCCCTCATCCACTAGGCGGGTCACCTGGTCATAGAAGGAGATCAGGTTGGTCAAGCAGGACCTGCCTCTCATGAACCCGTGCTGGCTGGGCCTGATCCCCTGGTTGTCCCGCTCATGCCTTGTGAGCGCCCTCAAGATGAACCGCTCCATAACCTTCCCCGGCACCGAGGTCAGGCTGACAGGCCTGTAGTTCCCCGGATCCTCCTTCCGGCCCTTCTTGTAGATGGGCGTCACATTGGCAAGTCTTCGTTACACATTCAAATCTGAGGCTGAAACTCATTTCTGTGCAGAGGGCATGAAAAACGCAAATTCATCATGAAGTACTGGACTTACCACCACTGCGGAAAAATCCCTCACACAGTTAACGGATACTTCAAGCACTGCCATTATGTTACTAAATGGTGGCCTGCTTAGACTTGGACAACCCATCTGCACTAGGGAACCAAATCTACATGAGGGCCTAAATTGTCCATATAACCAGCTGAAAGAAAGAAGTCTCTTATAAAGGTGCACAAAGGGAGATCACACCAGCCCACCTAAGTTTCATTACTTCGCTTCCCTGACAATAAAAGCAACAGAGACACATGCTCAAAAAAATCAGTCCGCTGGCTAAATTTAAGACACAGCTGACTGTTGGAATTATGTAGGCTAGGTCACTCACTGCTTTTCATGAGGCCAATGAATTTAAAAAAAAACCTGGTAGTAGATAAAAATAGCTTCCAACAACAATTTATTTTGCATCTGATCCATTTATACCAAAAGGTGTTAAGTTAGAGTGTTCTTTTTGGGGCAGGCAGTAAAAGCAAGAAAAAGAGTTGTGGATCTATCTAACTCTATCATGTCCTATGAACAAGAAAGTCTTGAGATCTGAAACCGTGACAAGACTAGATGAAGCTTTCTGGGTTTAGATGCATTAATAATTTAGGACAATTGATCCTGGCATTTCTGTTCCAGCTGATTATTGTATTATTTACGCTTCTTTATGTTTTGGGTTTCAACTCCCTCCCTCCCCCCCGGGAGCCATAAACTGCAATTTGCTTTGCATTATTCTGCCTTTTGCATCAGAATTGACTAAGAAATGAAAACAAATGGAAGGAAATCAAAATAAAAGCCACAAGGACCTAGCTTATGATTATTTTATAATTCAATATTTAATCCTATGAGGTATTCTGGGCAGTCTGCTATAGATAATATGTCACAAAACAAACTGCTCACTCCATCCCAATCTTTAGCTTTCCACAGCAGAGTACTTTTAAAGGGCTGATAGATTTTTAAAGTTTGTATGTATTGGCTACAGGCTTATTACAGTGTCTTCATTCTGGACTCAAAGAAACATTGACTTCTGTAAGTCAGCAAACAGGTTACACAGCTAATTATAAAAGAACAGGCAAAATAAATGAAGTGACAGTGTTAAGTCAAACAAGTCCCCTTCCTGTTCTGCATGCACAGACTCTACACAAAACTTTCAGCTGTTGCCTTGGTTTTCACTAGAGGTCAGAGAAAGAACAATGTATCCACCATATGGCTGCTTAAGTCTATGGAGTTGACAAACATGATGTGCTAGAATTTTTCCAAGGGAAAACAAAGCCCTTTGTTCAAGCATCTTTTGCTTTAATTTTCAACATACTCTGACTTCATGAAGGACCAAATTACATTAACTTTACTTACACTGAATAGGATCATGCTGTACAACTAGTTCAAATGACTCCTGTAAAACAACATTTGATGCAAGAAACTTCTCAATCTGAGTAAAATCTGTCAGTAAGCAAATAGTGGTTTAGAGTACAGGTGTTTTAGGGCTTCTGTCATGTTGTTCGCAGTCTGAGTAATGGCAGCATTAACATCTGCTCAAAACCCAGAGAGAGGAGTTAGAGAGATCTATTATCTAATTTCTGTATGACTGCTGGGTGTTGAGACAATGTTCAGAGACCTGGATTCTAGGACGGCCTCCACCTAAAGGCTGAACTAACCTGTGACTGCTGACCAAGGGCAGTGCCCTAACCACCTGAAAGAGGCAGGGTAAATCTCCACCTTCGTGGTTAAAGCTGGCCCTTAGCAGAGAAAGGAAAATAATATTTGCAGCAGCAGAGAGAAAATAAGGCAGAGAGGCTTTCTCTAACCAAAGATGGATTTTTCCTCATGGAATCTCAAGTGGCCTCAGCTGCCCCTCACGTGTGTGTGTCATGGGGTAGGGTCATATGTTTATTTAGATACGCTCCATATCATGTTTTCTTTTGGCTAATCGTAAATGGCTTCTACTCAGCATACAAATCATCAAGTTGCTTTTTGCTGAGGTGTCAAAGGAAAAGAGGCAGAGTATATACATAATGTCAGACTTCTGAAACATTGCAGACACCTAACCCTTCCACACTGACTTTAAAGAAAACAAGTGTTTCACATCATCCTGCTGAGTTTGGTATCCAATTTTTAATTAAATTTGTACTTTCCTTTCAGTGCTCTATTCAAACGTTATCCGAATGTAACTCATAACACTTTCAGACAAATTTATAAAATATTTTAGCATGGACACAAGTTTAAAATAAATGTATAGATCCATTGTCAAAACAATTGAAGAAACTGCTAACAAAAACCAAATGGGGTTTTCAAATACCTAAAATGTAATTAGAATTGATAGAATAAGACAATTTTTCAGTAACTAGAAGCTCTAACAGACCACAAATCCTCATGATTGCTGCAATCCTTAGTTCAGTAGGCTATGATAAGGTAAGCAGGCAAGAAGATAAACTGTTTTATGATACCTACTAAACCCTTAATACTAGCCATTTTAAATCTGTTCTCCCAAATTATCCACTAGATATTTTGTGTCTAGAAATTAAATTCCTCCAGATTACTCCCAAACGTATTCTGCATCAAAAACAGTGTTCAATTTTTCAGTTCAAATGCATATTATATAGTCAGACAGGTAAAATATATGGCTTTTAAAAAAATTATCTGTATTTGTACAACAAAGTTTAAGTTTTGGTAGCAGCATATATATTTAGAAGACTAAAAGGATATGGTGATGTTAAACTAATTTGCTCATGTTCTTGTCCTACTCTGACATAAACAAGAATCCTGCACCATCTATAACCTCTTGTTATTTATAATGTCTCCTTAGAGATACAGTCAAAGACCAGTATCACATAGCCTAGTGTCACCAGATTTAGATTAAAAAGAAAAAGCCGAAGGCTGCACACTCAGGAATATCCTATTTATAACGCTTTTTTAATCCAAAAGAAGCATTTGGAGATGGATGTAAAACAAGCAGATAGCACACATATGGCAATCAACATTGTGGAGGCATATGCACAACATGCCAACTTTATATTAAAAGAATTATTTTAAATGAGGTTTTTGAGCTATATTTGAAAACTGGGAAATGCACGATGGTTACTACCTTTTGTTACTCAATTTTATTTTGGGGAATAGTATTTAGGAGCAATAATTTTAACAATAAAAAGGAAAGGCAATTTTCTGTGACACAAGGTTTATAAATTACCAGTGTACATCTTGATGTAAGATTTCCTAAATCATTCTCTATGTTTCCTAAGACAAAAATTCTTAAAGAAGCTTGCCTGCTCCGAGCTACCAATTATTCTACTGTAACACAGCTAGCAATTACTCTCAAGAAAGGATGTTTTTATCTAGTTTCAGCGATTTGGTTTTATCCAGTTTCAACTATTTAGAGAAATGTTTTATTGCATTTACAAATAAGGACTCTCAATATTCTATTTCTATTTCCCTTTCCATAGCATAAATCGTATGGCCTAAGCATGTCATTATGACTGTAATTTATGTGGTGCAACATGACAGTTAAGATGCACTGTGGTAATTTGTGAGTGCTTTCAGTATTATTGTAGTATCAAAAATTTATATGGTTCAGTTACTGAGGCAAATTGCTTCATTCATACAGAGATATCTGACAGTAACCACAAAGGACCTCCAAATTACACTGAAAAAATATCTTCCACGTTCAAATAATTCGTGCACATTCTTACCATCATTTTGCTCACTGAATAGAAGCAGGATGAAATTCTGTCGGGAAAAGTATCAGTTCATACCTCAGGGTAAGTTCACCAGACATGGAAGATTATAGAAGAAACTCTCCCTTGCCCAGCTAAATGAGCCTGACTCTCTTTAACAATTTATAGCCATGAACAGGATGCCCAATTATTTGGAATGATGCTATTTAGTTTCAACATGCTCACTTACCTTCTGTCATGTTGATTTTCAGCCAGCAGGAACAAAATAAATAAATAAGAGGTTGACTAGCCTGAAGAGACTACAGAGGAAAATGTGCTCAAGTGTATTAGTGTTAGCATTTCTGATAAGTTTTAGCATAATCGGGGTTACAGTAAATGGAAAGCTGTTTAGCTTTCTTCATGTTTAGGACTCATTCAGTCCTCAGTTCTGCTCTCTGGAAAAGAATGAGATCTTCATGAAGGTATCATGTATGATAGCAGAAAGTCTAATGGTGAGAAGCCTGATAGTCAGACCACTAAAGCATCTAAGACTTTAGAAAGCAAATATTTGGTATTAACCTGCAGGGCATGAATATCTGTGTACGTGCACACATGGACACATGCAGACTTGGATAAATATATGCATTAGAACTGGCACAGAGCTCACAACAACATTTTCTGAGTTCTAGGGCAGAGAGCTCCCCACACACAAGTTTCTTGCCAAACATTAAAGTTTTGTAACACACCCCCACAACATCTGATACACAACTTGCATCTCTGAAAAGCAGACGAGGGAACTGGTTTTCAAAGCTGAGGACAAGGTGGGAAGAGAACAGGACAAGCTGAACCACACACCAGCTTAATTCATTCAAAAACCAATGCTGCGAACTATATAGACTTCTGTAATACCTGGCAGCAGAAGCCTGAAGAAGGCTCAAGGTCAAAGATACTTAGATAATTTTCTCTACTTAACTTTTTGCCTCACAAGGATACTCCATACCCCTGATTCCTTTGTGTTTGCAATTCTGCTGGTCAAATAGCTATTCAACTTAACCTTCCCTCAGTTCCACCCCCCTTCAAAGTCTTACTTCTTTTCTCAATAAATCAAATTAGTGTTTAGGCAAGTACCATCTGCACTTACTTTGTTGCCCAAGTAAGAACTGGGTGCACTCCAGTAATAAGTCTGTGGCAGTACTTTTCGCGCAGCCACGTTGCTGATGCTAAACTGCTGATGCCCATCAAATCTCTTTTGCCTGGGGGTAACTCTGGTAAGACCCAGTAAGCCAGTCAGATACCAGCCATTCATGTCTTCCATCTATAATGACAGAAAAAAAAACCCCAAACAAAACACATTACAATGAGAATCAGGACATCAGTCATTTCAATAGTCATAGCCTCTCATTCTTCCATTTGTAAAAAACTGATTAGGTTTATATGATTAATAGCAGGTTAGGAACAAAGGAAACAACAAAGTAAAACCAGCAAAAATTTCTCTTATTGTATGTGACTGGGAGTTATAACTTCTGAGTAGTTTGGAGTAACTGCAAGTATTTGCTTTCTCTGCTTCATATGGTCCAGAGGAGGAAACTCCATCATACAAACATATGCGTAAGAATATCTTCAAATGATATACAAGTTTTCAATAAATAATATCGGTCACAAAGGGTACAGAAGATGAGCTGACAAATGGATATACATTTTCTGATTGTTGTAGACAGCATAATTGATAATAATTTGTAATTCTAAAGCCTTACAACTTACAAGTTCAAATATACTCTTTTTATAAAGCCAAAGCAAAGCTGGAAAGCACCAGAACTTGAATTTCTGAAATCCCATAACTAGCAATGAATCATCAGAGAAGAGCACACTGTTCATACAAGGACGGCTTCTGGAGCCTGGATACAAGCAGAACAATACATTAGCTCAGCCGTGGGATGGAAAATTTTCCAGATGCTGGCATGTAAATGAGCACACTAGGCATATATGATTTTACTCACAGACTTCCAGCATACCAATACAGCCAAAACCAGGAGCTAGTAGACCTGGAACACATTTCCCAAACTCGATCTACAGACATGAATATGTAGCATACATCCGTTACGGTGGAATCAGTGTCTGAGCTTTGAGAACTAATTTAAAGTTTAGAGTACATCTGCAGGCTAAAGACATTTTTCTACAGCACAAATATGAACAGTAGGTTCATCTCCCTTTCACACCCTTTCCTAGGAATGCAGAATGCAAAAGAAATTCACCCAAAATGTCCCCTGTAGGGCATCCCTTTTTCTTACATAAGCTGTGTGTTGTTAATGTTTCAAAATTCTTAATTATTTCAGGTCTAGAAATTTAATAATGACCTGGAAAAGAGGTTGCCCTATGGATATGTTGCATTTAACTCAGGACTGATTATGTATGCACATTTCAGGACTGTGTTTATGCACATGGCTTCATTTTTGATTGTTATAACTCCTTTTGCACTTCTCACTGTTCAACTGCGCTTTGTCAGACCTTTCTCACAATGAATAGAAACAAAGCTTATAAGCATTTTCTTTTGGATCAATAAAAAATGTATGGGGCGTTAAAGAACATGCATGATTTTATAATAGGATGCACTGTGGTGACAATAGACAGTGACAACACACAGAAACACAAAACCAATGACATGTACTGATACGGTATGATTTTTCTTACACTTCTGTAGGTAAGGTGAGAGTGTGTGCAGACATTAGTTTTCCCAGAGCAGAAACATTCCTCACAGCCTTTGGGATTATTTCGCTGCAGATTGAAGAAACCTGGTTTGCACCGATCACAGTTTTCTCCTTCAACATGTTCCTGGAAATGCACATTAGAATATTACTTCAGTTGTCATAGATTAGAACTTGAGATCGCCAGCTTTATAGTCTGCGGGAGAGTACAAAGGCAGGACTATAAAGACATTTGTAGGAAAGACTGTTCTTATTTGTGAATATTAGTAGCAAATCCTCTACACAATAAAAGTTATTATGGCTGCATGTAAATAACAGGACATGGAATTTGGACATTGTAAGATTTTTAATTTTTCTTCTACATGAATGGACATACCTGATTTCAGGGAATAATCTAATTTATCTCCTTTACACTTAAGAGTGTCATAGAGGAAGGAAGTATGGGACACAATGTTACAGCCTCAACAACTGTAGTTTGTTGGTATGGCTGATAAAATCTGTGCACGCCCAATTGATGCAAACTACAGGTACATAGAATTAGTTGTACCAATCATTCAGCGTATCAGTTTTTCAGTGGTCTGTCATTAATAACTGAATTCAGGCTAAATCCAAGTTCAAAGGGCTTCATTTCTTCTTTCCATAGCTACATGTGTTTGACAGCCATGCAGACAGGTCTGCAAAGTCTTCCCCTGCAGAAAGCCAGGCACTAAACATACATGAAGAATTCTAAATTTAGCATTTGGTAACTACATTTTTCAGAGGGAGCTTATGTTATGCCTTAAGTCCTGCTAGCTTACACAATAAATCAATTTGTCCTATAGGCAAAGATAAAGCTAGCTTTTCTACAAGGAGTATGTTGCAAAAGGCTCACACTACGGGGCTCGCTTAGTAATTCAATATTTTTCCCAAGATAACCCAGAAAATTCTTTCCCTTTCAGAAGTGTTATATACAGTCTCTTTAATCCTGGAGACAGGGCTCTATGGTATGCACACAGGACCAAATTGTTGGCTCCACATCAGCAGAGAATGAACACATAAAAAGCCTGCCCACGCTGTGTCATCTATGATTGCTTGAACTACACAGCTCTGAAGTAAGTTCACCAAACGCCATTTGATAGCCTCCTGGTTAAGATCTAGCAAAGATGGAAAAAGCAGGGCAAAGCATGTGGAGGTATAGGGAGAAAGGACAGCACACACGGATTAAGAAGAAATAGGGACAATGAGGGGGAAGGGGTAAGGACAGCTAAAGAAGGAGATAAAATGAAAATGTAAATAGGTTTTCACCACTAATTATGCAGTAACAACTCGTGTAGCAAAATATCTTTGCTCTGTCTCTATTGCTGTGCTGTATGTATGCTCTCCTTCAACAACATCATATAGACGCTGTTCAACAAACCAAAAATCTCTTTAATACAACTCAAGGCTACCAGTCAATCACTTTTAACTTCAACATCTCATTAATTTAAAGAATGGTATTTTACATTTTCATCAGCAATCTCAGGATTAATCAATGCATATTATTGCCATAGGTATGCTGAAAACACCCAGCTACTCATGCTTCATATGGAAAATAATGTGGGTAACATTTGGGAACTCACAGGCACTCAAATGCTCTCACGCACAATTCTACTAACTAGAATTATGGACGCTGGTCTGAAAAGTTTCAGACCTTGCTGACGTGCTTAGTGTGTGCAGAGTGGGAAGGGTAAAATAAAAAAAGAGAGCTGCAAAGCGAAAGTATGTGTTTAAATGAAAAGTTGTCCTACTCTGCAGTCACAAGCGTGTCATCAGTGAGTAAAACCTATATAATTCTATTGAGTAGGCAGCAAGTTCAGTGGATAATAGATACATAAAACTCAAAGTTGGAAAAGAGATCTAACCTATCCTTCAGCCAATGAAGCAATGTTTTTACAGCCTCATTTATTTCCGAATACTGTGTTCAGTCCAGTTTTAAATTATGCAAAAATGAGACTTTGACCATATAGCTTCAGAAAGCTCTCTGAGATAATTAGTGATAAAATAGGCATTTATACTTGTCCCTCACCTTTCTGTACTTTAGTTTACTCTGACTAATGTGGTAAAGATAACAATCTAATTTTGCATTTTGCTGTTTACAGTTAGAACTGTTTTTCAGCAGTCAATTTCCTTTACAAGAAAAGTATCTTTAGTAAATTTAGAGCTCATCGTATGTAATTGAAAGATGTGATTAAAAGAAGGGAAGCATTTTTCCTAAGACCTGCTATTAACTTGTCCAGACATCCCACTTTATTCTTCATATGGAGCATAACTAATCTGATGATTTCAGTGTCCCTTTGACCATAATCTGCTTTGATTTGAATTTGAAGATTGCTAGTGAAAATAAATGTGCGTGTATCTGTATCTCAGCTATCTGCAAAGGGTATCATTTTTCTCCCACAAGCACTTAAAAAGCTATTAGAAGAGCAGAAAGGAGACAAAGGCTCAACAGCGAGGAAAAAGTGTATATAGTGTGGACTCTCTGGGATAGGAACAATTATCTCTATTCCATATTTGTTCATTTTGGTCTGATTGTACTAACAGGTCAGTTTGGCATTACATAAATAATGTCATAATAATAAGAATCATTCAGCAGTGGTTATCTTGTATTTGGCATATGACATCTTCATCAAAGCTCCCTTTCAAGTCAGAATATAGCAAAAGCGCCCCTTTTCTGATCTTCTAGACTTGATAGCTAAGGAATTAGAACTGTGATATGGATAGATTTTATTTCTGACAGAGAGCATGTGACTGTTACATAAAGTGAGGGTAAGGTTAACTCTCTGAGTAGATTTCAGTGCTATTCAGCTGTCACACCAGAGCTTTATGTGTGTATGCAGCGTGAGCTGATAGATTGAAGTATTTTTTGTACATTCTTGTATTTAAGGATGTAATGTAAGTATTTTTAAATTCACATTTGTGACTAATTCTGTTAATTAAATGCTGGAAGGAAACTCCCACAAGTACGACACAGAAAAACTGACCCACAGTACAGTAAATTGTCCTTTGGGCCTGTTCATGGTCACTTACTAAACTGTGACTTACAGAGCACCACCATTTCTAAACATTTCTGGTAACGAGGTATTTTATAAGAAGTGCATGCATGTGTTTTTAGAAGTTTTTTATTTCAATATAATATTGATATATAATTTGCTGGAGGTACATGAAGGCACACAGAGAAAATCGTCCTTAAATTTTCTTCCTGGAAATTAAGAAATTCATCCTACAGAAAGGATGGATTATTTTTTTTGAAAAATGTTAGAGATTTCTAAACAACCATCCCAAGGCAGGAAAGAATGCTCTCAGTTTGGAACTTAGCAAGAAAAGAGGATTATATCCCTAATGACAACTCCTAAATGGCAACTTTTTTGTTTGTTTTAATACATCATCAATTCACCTCATTTTCTCTTTTGAAGTCATATTACAGTTTAGTTTTAGAGCCCACAATACTTTAAACATATAGTTTCTGAGTAGATGAGGATGAGAGTTTGAAACAAATGATTCACAGGCTTCTTAAGTATCTCTTCACTACAGATTTCTAAGGACTTGTATGACTGGCAGCAGGCTTCTAGGTACCTATGCTAATTACAGTGAGTACTGAGATGACACAAGACAATCTAAGACTTTACAGGACCAAGAGCAAGTGTTCTATGAGAAGTGACTAACATAGATACTAACACAGCTAGGTAGGACAGTGGAATGCTATTGTATGATAGAAGACCATTAATTGCAATCTTTCAATACCATTAATATCTTCCTATGGCTCAGAAGAATTTGACATCCATACCTTGCAGATGCAAGGACCTATGCAAGGGTCAACATTTGCACTGCCTTTCAGTGAGCAGTTGCAGGGCAGGCACTCAGGATATCCTGTATAACCCAAGGCACATCTATTGCAGCTCTCTCCTGCATAGCCAGTCTTGCAGTGACAGAAACCAGGCAACATATCTATGGGAAGAGGGAGAAAACATGAGACATATTTGATTTATCATTATTATTATTACCAGATATGTGTGTTAGAGTGCTCAAAGCAACACCTTTGGTAGCTGTAACGTAAGGGTGTTTACTGTGGGTCAGACCATACGTCTATTTAACTCGGTATCCTGTCTGAGAGAGGCTAGAATAAAGCATGTAAGAACAGAGCAAGTATATAGTGATTTGAATTCTGAGCTTCCAGAAATCCGCATATTACAGAACTTCTAAACTGAAACTTATCCCTACTTCCTTGCATCTAACAGTCCCTGAAAAACTTCTCTTCCATTAATTCACTTAATCGCCTTTGAACATGCTTTTACTTTCAGAATCCATAAAGCTCCCTAGCAGCAAGTTCTACATTTAGCCATGTGTAGTGTGAAAGACAACACTGATGTGCGTTAAACCTGTATTCGTTGCCCTCTCATATCATAGAAAACAGCAAGTAACCATTCCCTACTCACTTTCTCCACGTCATCTGTGATTTCAATATACCTCTATCATATCCCACATGACATTTTTATTTCATACCCCAAAAACTCCTAAGCCTATTTAATAATTCTTTACACAGAAACTGCTTTGCATGGATGAAAATCTCTATTGTCCTTCTCTGCACTGTTTCCAGTTCTAATAAATTATTTAAGGAGAAGGGAGTGCATAGTGTGGACCTATAAATGGTTTGATGATTTTTTTCAGTTTTGTTTTTTAAACATCAGTAATATTTCCTAAGGCTCTGCTGACCTTTTTGACTACTGCTGAGCCAGCACTGAGCTGATACATCCAGGGTACAGTCCAAGGTAATTCTAAGAGCTGTTTCAAAACTGGTAGTGCCTAATTCAGAAATCGCTGTAATCAATGTACAAGTAGAACTACTTTTCTCTGTGTTCTACTTTTCCTTTAATTGCTACAGAAATTCATCAGTTATTTTACTACCCAGCCACTGACTATCTTGAGATCTTTCTGAACATTTTGCAGTTCTTTCATTTTTCTATGCTGAAAGATTTTGTACTTGCTAAATTTGTCACCTTCCTACTCATCCCTTTTCCAGGTTAAATATGAATATTTTCAACAGTTCATATTGATCGTCACTGTGAAAATGGTCCATTTATTCTTTTATCCAAGTACTAATCCATGAAAGAACCTTTCCTCCTTATTCCATTACACTTTCTTTCATGGTCTTTGGTGAAGGATCTTGTCAAAACTTTTTGAAAATCAAAACACAATATTAATCAAATGAGCCTTTGTTCACATGTTCATTGAATCCTTCAAACAGATTCGTAAGGCACACTGTCCTCTACAAAAAAACTGATCTTGCCCATTTTTGCCACAGTCCAGAAATGGTATAAATCGTTTATTGTAGTTCTACTGATTTGCTTGGTACAGAAACCAGACCTTCTGATTTTAGTTTCCTGGAACCTTCTGCCTTTCTTTTACAAATTGGATAAACAGTTCCTATTTATGTAATATTAATGTCAGTTTTTAAAAGTATTATAAACTATATTTAATGCTTCAAGCAACTCCATTTTCAACTACATCCAGAAGCCATGGATAAATATGATATATGCCTGATGAATTTTTATTCTTTATTTATCAGCTTGCTCTAAACCTGACACTTATGTTTGAGACAGTTCTGACTTGTCCCCATGAACAAAGACTCCCAAGCGGGAAATTCCCTGAGCTCTTCTATTCACTGATACAAAGAATTAATCTAGCTTTTCTGCTGTGTCCTTTTCTTTCTTGAGATGTCTGGTTATAACTTGATTACACCTTAATCATATTTAACTCCTACTGAATTTGAATCTCTAGCAGTCTTTTTGATTCTGATTTATCTGAAGAAGTACTCCTTAGCAACATTTAAGCATTCAGCAAATTATTCCTTAAAATATGTGTACGTGTTATTAAGAGTATGACTTTCCAGAATCTGTCACAATTTATGTCCTTTTCTATTACCCTCAACTGGATATAACTTCTGCTTTTTCAGGGAGCTGCTTTTTTATTGTATAAATAGATTTTTTTTTCCTAGCTTAATTGCATTGCTTGAATCATTTTGAACTAGAGGAATGCGTCTTCTCTGAATGTCTAATATGCAGTCTATAAACCCTATGCTTGCCATGAGCAGTCTTGGATTGTTCATTTTGATTTTCTTTTTAAAGGTTTCCTTGTTTTGATTAAGTTGTTTTTTAGGAAGGCTTTCTCATTCCTACAAGAATGTCGAATTTACTGCCCTTCAGAGGAGATTTTTAAACCAGTTCCTAATGCATAAATCCAGAGGTGCTTCTCTTTTTATAGTTTCTCTAACTAGCTGTTTGAAGAAGCAGTCACCTACAGGAGTTTTAAATGATATTATCTGTTAATCTATAGAGAGAGGAAATTCAATCTGTCTTCTCTAATCTTGTAGCCTCTTTGATCTCCTGTAGCACATCATATTGACTGTCACCTTCTTGATCTGTCCTAATTATATACAGAATTTCAGTGCATGAAATTTCTGCGTTACTTACTATCACATAACCATGTGCTCCATGGGTTTTGATGCCTGTGGCCCAGCTGATTCTCGAATTTCTGAGTTACCCTCCTCTCAACTAGCCACCAGCGAGGCCCCACAGCACAGCAGGCCTCAGGCTCTTTTGTAACCTGGGTCAATGCATCCTAGCCGGACAATCTTGTCTTATGAGAGAAACTCCTGTTCCTTCCAGATGAAAATACCATGCCATACACCAGGGTTCAGCAGTAAAAGACACAGGCAAGTCTAACTCTTTAGAAGTGAGCCAGTCTTATTTGAAAGTTTCGGGAACTCATTCTTAGGTCTCACGAGTTAAGTCTCAGCAAACTCAAATTCAATTAAATATCTCAGTATGGAACAACTCCTAAATACTCATTTAAATCTATAGTCTCTCCTCCACTGCCCAGTCAGTCCATTTTTTTAGTTCCTCATCAAGAATCTTCCCTTCTCCTGCTCCTTCCTTTCTCTGCAGTTAAGGAAGAGAGACTAGGATTGGAAACTCCAGTGTCATCAGCCCAGCAATCTCCTTTCTTATGCAGTATACACAGTAGCGGATAACCTTCAGCCTACCATCTATCAAGAGACCTCACACTCCACAACAGAGAGAGGAAGGTGTAGAGACTACTAACTGTCATATATTCTTCCAGCTCTGACACTTGTTGGTACGGTTAGTCTGCATATTTTATTTGGCTCAATGCCTTCTTTCATTTACAGCACTTGCAAGATCTAGGCTCTCATTGTATTACACAGTATGTAAATTCCTGTCAGTGTCCCACTGGTTATCTTCGACCAGGCTTCTGTAGTGCATATGTAGTGCATATTATATCAACAGCCTAATTATATTTCAATTTAGGGCAGATGTTTCAGGTCCGTCTTTTGTTGTTGTTGTAATGAACTAACATTTCAGCAGAAGCACATCTTCTTTTGCTTTTGGTCTATTACTTCACAGGCCTTGTTTGAATGGGGCTTTATTTGTTGAAGCGGTTATTCCCTGTTTTCTACCCGAATATTATCAGTTTCTGTCCTATCTTTGAGTGTGCAGAAGCTTTGAAAGTTCATCCTAGAGGATGAGTCATCTTGAAATATGAGTTTTATCAGTCAGTTTTCTCCCAGCCTACCAGTCTTTCAAAATTGCACAGAAATAAATGCATGCAAAAGCATGCACCAAACCCTTGACAAAACCTGCAATCCCAGGACTGGCCTCTGCCATTTTCACTCCTGTTCAACAGTGTATAAATTCCAAAAATGATCTCATGGAAGTCAGTGGGACTGCTCGCTGAGCAAAGTACTATGAAGCCTGAATAAAGATGGAGATATCTGGACGTTATTTATCCTACAATGTCTGAGAAAGTTTTTCAGCAAAAGTAAACATCTGTCATTGGGATTATATTGTACAAACAGAGGTAATAGGGAAAAAACTTCACTGCATGATAGCATGCAGTGAAGGCTGAGTCACAAAACTCTGCCAGTTTCCAAACTTCACAGCTCTTGCAGGTGCTTTAAAAGCCAAGTAAAATGGCTATTTGTTAAAATCTAGCCACTACAGCTTGAAACAAGTACTGATTTACTGAGAAAGCCTAATTACTGGAGTACAGAGTAGTTCTGAATGTACAGGTTCCACCTTTGCTTCTGTATGGACAAACCAGAAGTGACGATGGTCAAGTTTACCTGTTATTAGGATGGATTGGACATAGATGGACAAGTTCAGTTTTAAAATTATTGCCTTTCAGTTACAGAACCTAGAGACATATTCATCAGTTTGTTTTATCAATACCACAGTTTGCAAACATACTATGATTTATTATAAGTTTCTATATTTTCTATCTTTTCTATATTGCTCATGAACATATCATATAATGTTGCTATGAAAGATTATTTGGAAAGCGTTCTTGAAGATTCAAAACCAAAAATATAAAATCTAGAATAATAGTATTTCATTTCAGAATGCTGAGTGAAACATGTGAGGACAAAGTTATACTAGGCTGATCAAAATGGAAATTATACACGCTTAATATACAAAAATACTTCTTTTTCTCCTGAAACAATGCCTACTCAATTATAAAGCGAGTCCTTCATGCCCTTCTCTTCTCTACCAAAATCTGATGACGACTACAGAATGCAGTAATTTAAATCCTCTTGTTGCATTCATCAGTGTACCAGTTATTATGGTATTTGCTACACTTTTCTGTTTTAATTGTTGCTTACGTACAGTATTCAAGCACACAGAGAATGTACAGCCTCCAGCTTTATTTTCCTTGAGAACTGTTCACGGTGACTTTATATCCCCAGTGATTTTCCTTATTATCATATTTCCATTTTAGTTTAATGTTTTTAATATTCCCGACTCATTTGCTTACCACACATTTAAGAAGTGTATTGCCATCTTACACCAAGGAAACAATTTATCCTTAAACAACCAGCCAGCAAACTCTGAGATGTATTTCAACCTACCCAGTGTGTATTCATTCTGGTTCACAGGTGAATAGATAGATTCCTTCAGACAGATCATGCTTTCCAGCCTTTCCCTTACGAAGGCTCCCCAGTGCTTCAAACCCAACTGTTGCCCAGGGTGATCAGTGGACAGTAAAAAGAATTATATCAGGGTATTGAATATAAATTTGAGGGAGAAAAAAAGGTAAAAAGTGATCGGCTTTCAGGATAGTTTTATGCTAAAAATTATATCCAGACCTGCTCTTGATTCTAACACAACCTCTTCCATTACCACAAAAATCTTTCCTTAAAGGAAATATTAAAAAGGCTTTATTGTGTCTTTTCTGTGGAATAAGATGTTACAGTCACAAATCTGGCCAGCTGGTCCAAACACTATAATCAAACATAATGTGCAAAAAGTAAACAGTTCTCTTAACGTGTTGGAACCTTATTTAGTACAACAAGAGGTAAAGAAAAGCAAATAAAGAGAAAGAACAAGGAGTAAAGAACAGGACCATTGTAGGCAGAATGGCTACAAAGCCCAGGTATGTGTAGAGCTGACTTATTTTTGTTCTTATGGTCTTAAAATAGGTAAATAAAACAAGATAAATATCAGAATTGTCCTCTGGCCACTGTCTAGACAGTGCAAACTGGCAGGACACAGACACCTGGTTTCAGGAACAAATGCATGGACTACTTTGGGGAGGGAATTCTGTATATGGTGGCTGTTACCTAAATAACAATTGTTGCGCTTGTCATAATTGAGAAGAAGTAGTTTAAATACACAGAATAACCTCTACAGTAAATAAACTGGAAAGAGGAGACATCAATGGGTTTAAAAAGCAATAAAGGAAAAAAATTACTTCATGTGTTACAAACAGCAGATTCAACAGAGAGTAACAATACTCTAATGTGCTCAAAAGCAACAGGCCTCTAACCAATTGCAGCCAAATGAGTTAGGTTTCATGAAGATCAGGAGAAGCTGGTTACAGTCAAGACAGAAAATGATGAGAGTTTTAATTTTGTGAAGAGAACAAAAGAACTCTCTGGTTCTCGGGACTGGAGGAACTGCTGAGATATGCAACTTGTTTGAAAGCTTGGGGCTAGATGAGCAGGACTGGCCGCTTGCCAATAAAAGTAAAAGGAGGCAAAACAGAGAGAGATAATCCAATTTTGGATATGTTATCCTCAAGATGGTGGCATGACACATTTCTTGACTTATTAGAAAGACACAGTTAATGATCTTTAGATTACATGGATGGAGACAATAGAGAAAAAGCAAGAAAGGAAAGGAGGGGTCCAAACAGGAGTTTTATTCTCTTCCTAGAGAGGTCCAGAAAAGAGGCAAGAGAAGAATTTACCAGAAAGAAGATCAGAGAATTAAAAAGGCAGGCGGCGATACAGGAAGCAAGGTGTTAAAGCACAGTACCACCCAGTCAGATTCAGAAAGTGTAGGCAGATTTAGAAAGCAACTATGAGATGGTTTAGATCTGTTGAACGCTCAGAGGCAAGAATAAGACATTATGAGAGCTCCTAATGACACTATTACTGACAATCAAACAAGATGGAAAAATGTCTTTATCTTTTTGCTTCCCTCTCTTATGGGAAGAGCTGACAGCCTATTAACCACCTTTCAGCTGCCAGGCCCCTGGAGAATGACCCGCACCAGTGGCCAGCACGGAAGGTGTGAAAAGAAAGACTGCAGCAGTAACAGATAGGAACTGAGAGACCAAGCAGCTGCTTAACACGCAAGTGGGACATTTGAATTACTCATTCTTCCATCTCAAAATCATAGTCTCAGTATCTCACAAAAGCACTGAATGTCAGTAGTGGCAAACGTTTGAATAAAAGTTGTCCTGTTTAATAGTATGAGAGGTTTCTTTGCTGCATTAAGTCTGTCATCTGTAACCTGTACACTCTCACCCACAGCTTTGGTACAAGCATTGCACAGTCTTGCTGTGTTTTTTCCAGCTTCGGGATTCAGCCTCTCTTCTGCTTCAACTGTCTCTCCTATCAATCGTGTGATATACTGTACCAGGAGTCCGTGCCCGGGCGCTGGCAGCGGCGGGGGCTGCAGGGCAGCCTCTGTGAGGAGAGGACAGGGCTGCCCCGTGCCAGTTCCAGCCGGCTCCAACGGACCCATGGCAGGGCACTGCTGAGCCCCGCAGCCAGATGGGTCAGAGAAGGTCAGAGGAGAAGGAGGGGTAGGAGATGTTCCAGGCACGGGAGCAGAGATTCTACTCCAGCCCCTGGAGGAGACCATGGTGGAGCAGATATCCACACTGCACACCATGGAGGACCCCATGAAGGAACAGGTGGATATCTCCTGAAAGAACACCCATGGTGGAGCAGATTTTTCTCCTAGAGGACGGCAGCCCATGGGAAGGACCCACGCTGGAGCCAGGGAAAAGTGTGAGGAGAAAGGAGCATCAGAGAGGAACCATTATGACCACAGCCCCCATTCCCCATCCCCCTGCACCACTTGTGGTAGGGGGGGAGGAGGTAGAAGGAAGGAATGAAGGAGTGAGGTTCAGCCTGAAAAAAAAAAAAAAGGAGGTGGGGGAAGGGAGTGGGGTTAAGCGGAAAAAAAAAAAAAAGGAGGTGGGGGGGGAGGATAGAAGGAAGGAATGAAGGAGTGAGGTTCAGCCTGAAAAAAAAAAAAAGGAGGTGGGGGGGGAAGGTGTTTTTTTAATTTTTGTCTTTGTTTATCACTATCTGAATCTATTTAAATAGGCAATAAGTTAAATTAATTTTCCCCAAGTCGAGTCTGTTTCGCCCATGACAGTAATTGGTAAGCAACCTCCTGGTCTTTACTTCAACCCGTGAGCTGCATCATCTTATTTTCTCCCCCTGTCCTGCTTAGAAGGGCAGTGAGAGAGCGGCTGGGTGGGCATTGCAGCTGACCAAGGTCAACCCACCATATATACCACTGTGACAGTAATCAGTATCATTTTATTGAACTGGTATAATCAATACATGGTTGTTAGAGTAGATTTTACACCTCTGGGCCCTGTATTTGCATCTCTGCTATGCTGTTTTTATGTTCCATTGATCTCTATTTCAAAAAAGATTGCTACAACAGCTCTTGTTAATAGATTGTAATTAGCCCAATCAAAACATCTCTTAAGAGCTTGAGTTTTGTTGTTATCTTCCTATGGTATTTTCAGAAGTTGGTCGGCAAAAAACCCCCAAAAATATGGCAGTCCATTGTTTCCAAAGCACAAGGAAGCAGTTTATTCTCTATTTGAAGACAGCTTTTACAGGGCTGTGGGAAACAGCTTGCAATGCTACATTAATATAGATGGCACATAAATATGACACCTTTCAAACAGATTTTTTTCTAGGGTTTCAAACGGAAATATGCTTAGAGAGGAAAAGAGATTAAAACATTATGGTTGTACTAGTTTTAATCTCTGCTGTAAAAGAAAAGCCAAAATTCTCCAATATATTACATGGGGAATACTCTTCCAAACGTACTCAAGTTTGCAAGCCATGAATCTGAAAGAAGCCTCAGGAAATTTGGGAATATAAAATCTGAGTTTCCAAAGAAAAGTATCATAAAAATGCAGGTGGATTATTGTTTGCATGAGTAAACTTAAAAAAAAAAAAGTTGTTTTTTTTTTTAAGAGATTACAAACGTGTTTCAGCTTTTCTTTGACCATTGCTGAACTTAAGCTTTAACATCACTGTCTTTTAGGGATCTTACCTCCTTCTGCATGTTTCTCATCTTTGACACAAGTATCATGTAAAGACCCATTTGGATCACAGGAACATGGCTGGCATGGATCGGGGTTATCTGGCAACACCTACAAAAACAAAGAGATTACAAAACAAAGTATTACCTTTAATAATTGGAAACTTTTATTTACTTCTTAAACAAAAAGTAGGAGAGAACAACTTCTGTGTAGGTAGCTTGCACTTTAACAAAAATGAGATGGTTGCCAAACTTAGGCCATGCAGTCTAGGCATTAAAGTTACATTTTGGATTTTTATTTAGAAACATCTATGTTTTCAACTAAAAACAGGTGTAGAGATAATAACAGACCCTTGTATAATTAAAATTAATAAATGTAATGAAGTTGATTTTAAGCATTCACTACCTAAAGTAATATTGACAAATAGTTCAGCTGTTCTGGTCAACATGATTCAAAAAACTAACTATAGTTAGTCAGTAACTGAACAAAAAGGGTAAGTGAAGAAAAGTGAACATTAGACAATGGAACAATTTCCTTTTCTTCTTGAAAATGTTACCTCAACAAAACTTAAACATTAGTCTAATATCACACTGGGAATATAAAGTAGAAAGTTCTCCATGAATTAGGTATATACACATACTATAGATACACTATACACACACACATATATATAAAATCCCTATTAGTTGGATGATAACCCGATTCGGAGGAAAAAATCAGGTGCCCTGCTGTTGAAGAGATCAGTACTCCTTTTCTCAAGCTCTAAGGCTAAAACCAGTATATCAGGGAGAATGTAATTATTGTTATTTGCTGGTGTTTTCTGTGTTTGAGGATTGAAAACCAATCAGACTAAAGGCCATGATTTACCAAACTGAAACTATACAGACAAAATATCGGGAATTTAAGCACACGATAATAGTGTAGCTGTCTAAAATACAGGCACAGCCCATACTGGCAACACAACCTAATGTAAGATTCATCTTCCAACAGCTTCAACTTAGATGAAAATACAGCCTTATATGATGAAAGACAAAAAACAATTCCCGCTGCACTGAAAATGAAAGGCATTCATGACACGCTACAGAATTTCAGTGGTTATTAATTCTACATTACATTTAAAAAATAAAAATTACAGATTGCCTTTCTCTAATATCAAATGTAGCAATATTTCTTTCATCTTTGATAACGAATCTTGAAATTCATTATTGAGGCAAAAGTTCTGTTTACAGGACCACATCCTCCTTTAAATTAAATTGAAATACTAGCTGGAGGCCCTGACCTCAAGTGCATTCCTTCATGTCAACACAATTCACTTTCATATTTCTGTGAGTGTTAACTTTACAGATTTCCAGCTGTGAAAAGCAACTGCTACACTGTCAGAATTAGAAGTTAACCTTCACAAAACGGCAGTCCAAACTGTGTCATCTCTTTTTAATAACTTAACTCCCCATGCTGAAGTGATGGTTTGAACACGGAGCTTTACAGTGAAGTGACAACAGAACACGCATTTACCCCTTTAGGTCTGAAGTAACCGTCGACGCAGGTCTCGCAGTTTATGCCACCAGTGTGGCTTGTACAATTCACACACACTCCGCCCCCAATGTATTCTCCACGGACATTCAAACTCTGATTTCTGTCTGCAACGTCCTGATCATAGTAACACGCCTCAGTCTTCCCATGACAGTTGCATGCTAAAAAAGAAGGAACTGCGTTAGCGAACACTTTCTGCCTGGAGATGCCACACTGTTACTAAGGTATTAAAAAGAGTCGTTCAACATTTTATCATTGCTGCTGCATACATTGTAACCGACAGCACATTCAAGCATTAACTTACTACTTCAGCTGTGAAAAGTAATGTGGTCTCATCACAAACACAGCCTGGAATTCTGTATATTGTATTTTTTTCTCTATGTTTTGTCCGGGGGAGTATGGAAGTCGACAGATATAGTCTAATTACATTCTTCCTGTCTTATTTTAGGGGTTTTTTTTCTCTTTAAATTGATAGTCCAGAAACCTTTTGGTGGTTGCACACACATACGGTTCATGAAAGAGTCAGCTAATTTAAAATACAGGAGGAATTATAAGGAAAGCAGCAGAATGGTATGAGTAAATTAAAGTAATTTCCATGAAAGCTTAAAGACATCCTAAAACCACTTGATTTGCACATATGCGTGTAAGAACTGGGTCAGAACAAAGACATTCCCAACCTTAAAACTTCTTTAGATGTTCAGATTTGAACTCTTAGGCTTCAGGTCCACATGCAAGAGAGCTCATCTAATAATCTGTTGCTGTCAAAATGAGGTAGCTCTCTTTCTCCCTTCCCCTGTGCATCAAAACATTCATTTCCACATAAAGAGAAATTCAAAGCTCATCAACATTGTAGGGAGTCATTCTCCTCACATCTGAACCAGATCCCAGGGAACTGTTTCCACCATGAAAGTACAACAATTCACTGAGGGTTGAAGAGGGCATAAGCAGTGTCTCTTAAAAATTAAACATGAAAATCAATGTACCCTGATTTCATTCCAGAATGCATTCCCAGTACAGACACAGTTCCTACTGAAACAAAGACCTCTGTGACCAAAGTTTACAGGACACAAATAAGCAACTACTACTTTTAATATGGGGATATCTGTTTCTTTTTATGTATTTTCAACCACTCATGGTAAAACTATAGCTACAATCCTACAACTGAATAAATACTTACATGTAATGGAGCACTAGGTTTTATGATGTTCAGAAATATAAGTGGTATGTGACCTTTGGAAGTAAGATTTTAAAATTCAATTATAACTATCCTTTCTACAGTAAATCTGTAAATGAAATTCCCACCCTGTGGGAAGATGATATTTCAAGGTATGTTTTCGTTCCATGTTGGAAAACTAGATACGTTGTTTTTTCCATTAAAAAAATCAGAAACTCAAATTGCATTTTGATCATGTAAAGATATTTTGTTTCAGCAAGGCTGAACATTATAATATATAAAAGTGGCATTTATACAAAAATTATGCTGTTAAAGTTCAGTATAATGAAAAATCTGTGAAAAAGTTTTTTTACTTATCGGGATACAGTCCTGTTATTTTATCAGAACAAACCCTCCGTAATTATAAAAATTAAACAAGTCAAAATGATTTTTTTACACAGTATTCCACCAATATCAGCACATTACACTAAAATATTCTGAGTTCAATAAAACCACAATTCTACATGTAATTTTTCTTTTAACTTTTTTGAGCCATTTTGAATAAGTGAACAGCAACTCATTCATAAACAAATGTGGTTAGAAATAGAATTAATTGCAAAATCACGTAGGACACGATTTCAGTTTTCACCAGCAGTTGCAATAAACCTTCTCTTCTGTACCGCTTTCAACTTACGTTCACATTCATGCTTAACCAGGAAAGTGCCAGCGTGCCAAGGCTTTTGATTGAAACCAGGACAACACCGATCACATGTCTCTCCGCATGTGTTGTGCTCACACTGGCAGACAGATTTCTAATTTAAAAGAAAAACAAATATTTACACAATGTGATGATTTGAAGAATCTGTTCATGTACATAATCTGCATTCCAGTTCAAATTATGAAAACATTAACATTAAGAATGGCTATACTCTGTAATTCCTCTGTTTATTCATTTTTATTCATTTATATATCCTGCATTCACCAAGTGAGAGACAGAAGAGTGTGTTTAACTCCCATAGCTCTATTTTAAGGAAACAGCCACAATGCAAAGGAACACAGTTGGCCAGAGAATCTAAGGAGAATCTAAGAACGTAGGAGAACCTAATTCCAACTGGCTTTAGAAAGGAGGATGGGAGAATGAAAGTTCCCCAGTACAGTAAATAAGCCAAAGTGCTGGTAGCCCTGAGGTACAGCTTCACATTACAGGGAAGCTGATCTGATAGCTAGCTTACACTAGAAGGAGTGAGCCATTCTCCACCCTTCCCTTAGATGCAGCAATCCTGCAGCTGCAGAATGAAATCAATTCTGTTGGCTGATCCAATAAACATTGGCTTTTCTTTTAACTTTAGCATTATTTTTTTACTGGATGAGTCAACTCATCATGTAACCTTCTAACTGCATAACTAATTCTACGTGAGGGATAGCAGGAGTTTTTAAACTAGTAAGACATGAGAGCAGGACCAGACTTTCAGTCACTTTTCAGTTCCTCAGCAGATCACCTTAGCCCCAGCTTAGTCCCAGCATGAAAATATTGCTGTAGGGAACACCCAAACTCTCTGAGGCACAGAAGCAGCTTGGAAAAGGTAAAAGAAACTGCAGTTTGGAGAAATGAGGAGCAAAAATTGCCTTCCCAATAGTTATTCAGTGGAGGGAATTCTCTGTGGTCCTTGTGAAGCCACTCAAGGACAAAGCAGCAAGCTAACCTGGAGAAATTCTATGGCTCACAGGGCAAAGCATAAATCTTGCAAAACAAGGTTAAGTTAAGGAATGCTTCAGAAAAGCAAGGCAGTAAATTCAAGCAAGTTTATTCTTTGTAATGCTAGGGGAAAGATTGATTGTGCTAACAACTACAGTCATGATGTTTATAAGCTAAAGCCCACCTATTTTGGTATGGCTCAGTCTGAAGAGTATCCCTGGAGAGCGTGAGTGAGTTGTTTCACTTACGCTATTTTTTATACTGGTCAGACAACAAATACATATATGTCATCCTGCAAAACAAGACACCACACTTGTCAAAATGCCTTTATTTTATCTAGTAGCCAAACTATCTGAACTGAAGTATGTATTAATCGCAATAACAGCACTTATTTTCTGAGGTAGGCCCAATTCTAACAGATGGCACTGAGACAATGCTGCAGTTTGATAACTAAGGCCATCTGAAACAATAGTTCAACACTTGCTATACACATCATCACAGAAAAGGCTTGGAAGGATTAAACCAAGGAGTTTGTAAAATTTTTACAAGGATCCATGGAAACTGCTTGGAACTGTAAATGCATTCTCTGTAAGATTTCTTCCAGTTTGGTTTTTTTAATCAGTTCCTACACAATGGCAAAATGTCATATACAAACCAGATTTTCTGTTAAATCCTACAAAGCTCCTACTTAAGTGAATAGTATATGAAGAGATCTCTTATTGTGGCACATTAGTAATACTAGTAGATTGGAAATTCTGTATTAGTGATAACGTGTGCATAGATTTGGACCATCAGTAACAAATTACACTTCTCTATTTCAAGTATATTGGTTATGTGTTTAATAATGGTGCAAAAAGAAAGCTACAAGTTGGAAGAAATTATAAACAGCTCATGATTTTCTAGACTAGCTTGACTGATCACTCAATTAATATTTCCCACATAGTAAATGTGCCATTCTAGAGCCATCATTTGTTTGCAAGTATCGATTAAATACTCGACAGTCATTTAGGAAACACCTTGATTAATATCAACAAGAAAAGAAAGACTGACTGTTAGTGCTCATCTCTACAGCTACATAACATAACCCAGATTTCTGTTGTTCTTAGGAAACTTTCAATATGGACCGAATTATTTGAAACCTATTCTTTCATTTCACAGAATGCCTCCACTGACATTGTATGAATGTTTATTATTCTGGTTGCCAGCACTGTTTCATCCTGGCACTGCTTCTGACTGTTCTTCCAGGTGAAGAAGGGATAAATTCACAGAACTCTGAGGACTATCAAGATTTTTTTCTCATGTTCCACCCTACAAATAAGGCACATTAAAAAAAAAAAAAAAGAAAAATACATACATTGGTCGCTGGATCCAGTGGACAAGCCTTCGCATGGCCTGAACATATGCACATGCCTCCAACAGAGATATCTTTTATAGAATAGTAATACTGTAAGACAAAACAGAAATTGAATTGCTAAGTGGATTGTAAAATGCAGGTGCCAAACTACAGAATTCATTTCTGGTGACAAAACTGTCAGGTCCTGTTTTATTTCTTTTTTGATCTATTACAAATATAGCAGACAGTGTAATCCAAGCTGCGTCTGGATCAACAGATTCAGGCTTAGTGAAAGAAAGGGTATAAATTGGCACAGTTCCACTTGTTTGAAGTCACAAGCGCCGCATCAATTTATACACAGCACGCACGAAACACGAGCATAGGAAAAGGCTATATGCACACTGGATAATGAAAAGTCAAATGCTAAAGAATTTATTCCCTTCAGAAGACATGAAAAGGAAAAGCCGTGATGATGGGGAGAAGAGAGGCTAGAACACAAACTAAGAAAGAAACACTTTTGTTCACCGTAGTTGCGTCTTACTCGGGCATTCACTGGACTGTGGAAAGAAGAACTGTTTTTCACTATTGGCCTTCTGAATGACTATGGAATAGTCTTCATTATTGAGATTTAACTAACTTTTGACCTGTTGCTCTGCCATTTGACCATTTCTATTTTTTCTTTGGTGGCAATTAATAGCCCTAACCAGAAAGAAGGATGGAAAGCTATTTGTCCTCATGTATTATGACATCTGTGAAAAGTGAATCTCACATGCCATCTTGTGCATTTTCATCTGTTTTGGTGAGGGTCCTGTAACATCCTAACAATTGGCTAATCCAAACAAACATGCTATTTGCAAATTTTGCTGTTTGTGTGTTCAACCTCTTTTTCAGATCATTAATAAATATATCAAACAAAATGGGAACTCATATAATTCAGCTATACCATACAGAAACCTTCTACCACACAGAAAATCTATCATTTATGGCTACCCTTTGTTTCCTGTTTTGTGGAACAGTGGTTGTCTAACGTCTTCTATAGGGAAAGGCAGGCAAGGATGGCAAGTTTCAGTTGCTCCTTGCTCCTTTGCGGACAGCCTCATGGAGAAATACCATACACAAGTTATTGTTCTTTGCTGGTTTGAGAAATCTGTGGATTGTCCTGCACTAGGTTTTCATGAGTATACAGTGATTTTTAAAGTGTGAATTGGGTTCTTATTTAGATTCGGTTTTGTGTTTCTGATCACTTAGAATCAGATTACTAAATTTGCACCCAGTTTCCAGGATTAGTGAGGCTGGAATAACTGCAATCAACTGGAAGGTTTCTGGGTTTGTAATACAAAACAGGGTGGCACATTCCAACCTTTCAGAAATAGACAGCACTTTACATATTTGGAGGAAGAAATGGAAACCAGAAATGTGGAACAGAAGAAGCAAATTTTCTTCGCAGTTATCCACCATTGATAAATGGTATTCATTAAAGCCAAGAATAACCATAGTCCCCCTTCACAACAAGCCTTAGTATGGTGGTACCCTAAGAAAAAAATTTAAAAAAGATGTAAAATAAGATGATCAACAGAAAGAGGAAGTGAGCACAAAGAAAAAATGTGGAAAGGTATATATCCCCCAAAACAGCTTTTAAGAATGCTTAGTAGAAAAATCAGAGGAAAAATACAATAACATACAACGTCTGAGCAGTGGAAAAACAGGGAGATGTGGCATAGGAAGAAAGTACAGACTGTAGAAAGAAGAGATCGGGGTGTGCACACATAAGGAACAGTGGTGAAGACAGGGGTATGGTGTGAGTTTGAATGCTACATCCCTTCTTTTAAGCTGAAGCACAATGTAACATTTTTAGTGTTAGCAACAATCATATAATAATGCTAAAAGAGTTGCATTCAGGCACTACTACTAGTTGCAGTACCACTAGTAGAAATTCTACTCAAAGTAAGTGTTCAAGGAATGTTAAAGGTGGCAAATGATTGAGCAGCAGAAGAGGCAAGAGGACGTTATCTAACAGCAACCACTTGCCAATTACCTGCACCCAAATGTTTACAGCCAAAGGAGCCATTTGCTTATGTTAATAAGCATGTTATGTATGTTAATAACACTATTAAGCAGAAAAGATAAAATTGTTACTTCTGCTATAGAGAAGATAACAAAATGCTGTGAAGAGGGAATCCTCTAACACTAGGATTTTGACAGATAACAACAGGTACTCATCATCTCCCAAGATTTCCTATGGCAAACAAAGGCAAGTACAGCATTTACAGGTGTAAGAGAACTTCTACACGTGCATTTCTACTGTCTTGCCAGAACTTACCCTCCTGGTAACAATGGGATCAATTTCATTTGGATCTTTGTGTGCGAACATCATTAAATCAGCATTTAGTGTCCGTATCCTCTGAAATCTCAGGCGAATAAAGCGAGCAGAGGTGAATTCTAGTAATACGCGTGAAGGATCATCAGCACTAGGCCGTCCATTAATTAGAGAAGTGTGAATCTGAAGACAGGATTATTAATACAACAAGGAATTAGATGACAGCAATGCTGCCATGACTATGCCAACAAATATCATTAAAGGCACTGTGTGAATGCCTTTGCAAAGGTAAAATACCTTCTTTCTTTAGAAAGCAGATTTCCCCACAAAAATATTCCATGTACTCACAGACCCCAGCTCTGAGGCTTTACAGTAAAAACATTTTGAGCAAAAGAGTCATCAGCTACAGAAAGACTGTAGCCCAAGCTGCATACATGTACCAAGGCCATACAATAATGTCCATGCCGCAGGCAACTCATTTCTCCTCCTCTAGTCTGAAATAGGTATTTTCAAGTTATCAAACAACCAAAGGGCTCAAAATTTTTGTGTTAAAGGAATGGATACTTGGAATGGGACTCAGAATTCAACAGGGATCAGTTTGTACCTCTTAGAGCAGTCATCATCAAAAGACTTTTGAAGTATTTTTTTTCTATAGCCAGGATAAGGTAAATTGTAAATACTGAAAACTAAAACAGCTAGATGAGACAAAATAAGCATTCATAAGCATCTCCCCTTTCCCACTGTCTCTTTACACAATACATCATTTCCTTTGAATCTTGTGCTCAGAAAGTTGAAGCAATTTCCTGTCTTGCAACTGTTTTTACCTGGTCCCTGAGGAAAGTCTTTATCACCTCTGAGAACTCTGTTCAGCATTTGTTTTTCCAAAAATGGTACCAATCTCTGCTCACACTGTGGTTTCTGTAAAGATTGCCCCCCTTTCTCTGCCTGCCCTATCCTAAACTCCAGAAATCTTCTAGATAAGTGTGCTCTGTGGCTCTTTCATAAAAAGACTCTCTGACACCAATTGCAGCAGCAAGGGCAATGCAACAAAAACAAGCAATCTTCTTCCCCTCCTGTCTTTTTAGCTGATCATGGCATACATTAGCTGTGAATCAACAAAATAAAACAGATGGGCTGCTACAGAATTGTTCTTGGAAAAGGCCTACAAGAAGAAGAATGTCAGGTATAGCAAAATATTGTTAATGAGCACCTAGGGGGAGGGAGGAAAGAAACCATTAATTTTCCTGTATTCTGAAGTGTTAAATTTTAATTGGGGCATTTTTATTACAGGCTGGTACACCGAAAGAATGTTCACATGCTGAGCCAAACATGTGGAACGTTAGAACGGATAAGAGAATTTATTTATTCTTTGCAATGAACATGTTATGCACCTTACCTCAGTGCTCTGAGTGAGAGGTCAGGCCACACAGCCTTTTTTTTATCATTGAACATGATCATATTACTACTGTTTTAGGCAAAGAGCTGCATTCAGAATGCCAGCTGGCACTCAGCAGTGGCTGCCTCACACCGAGGAAAGAGACAGCAAATGTACTGCTCCCAGCAAAGCAGTAGCTCTTCCTTTCCTGGAGTTTTCACAGGCACTGGATAGAAGGCTTATTCAACAACTGCTGTCTTGCACTGGCCATAGAATCATAGAATCATTAAGG
Source organism: Aptenodytes forsteri (assembly GCF_000699145.1). Taxonomy (NCBI): domain Eukaryota; kingdom Metazoa; phylum Chordata; class Aves; order Sphenisciformes; family Spheniscidae; genus Aptenodytes; species Aptenodytes forsteri. The sequence continues at coordinate 13,432,912 of NW_008795490.1, forward strand.
CTGGAAGAGACCTCTAAGATCATCGAGTCCAACCGTCAACCCAACACCACCATGCCCACTAAACCATGTCCCCAAGAGCCTCATTTACACGTCTTTTAAATGCCTCCAGGGATGGGGACTCAACCACTTCCCTGGGCAGCCT
>NW_008795490.1:13433794-13451458 GCF_000699145.1 Aptenodytes forsteri
GTTGTGGCCGAAGTGCAGGACCCGGCACTTGGCCTTGTTGAACCTCATACAGTTGGCCTCGGCCCATCGATCCAGCCTGTCCAGGTCCCTCTGCAGAGCCTTCCTACCCTCGAGCAGATCAACACTCCTGCCCAACTTGGTGTCGTCTGCAAACTTGCTGAGGGTGCACTTAATCCCCTCATCCAGATCATTGATCATGGCCATGTGATACTATTAACTTACTTATTTTCACTTATTTTCACTACCAACAGGGAAATCCTAAATCTTATCATGTCCAGCATCCTTTGTATCCACAGGTACACAAAATCACTGGGAGCCAGGAGCAACTGTCAGTCATATCTTGCCTAAGTATGAATCAGCACCTCTAGGCTTCTGCCATGTTATCTCCAGTAATAGGTGATATTGCTACCTCCTCCTGAGATCATAACAACAGTCTCACTTCGAGCTCTGACTCAATTTTGCTCCTTACTACAAGTAATTAAATTAAAGGAGACAGTTGGCTGGAAATGAACAGAATAAAATGCTATGAAAAAGACAGGGTACAAACAAAAGATTACAATAAAAACCCCAGAGAAAGCAAGGAGGAGCTCCTGAATGAGAAATACCTGGCTACAAGCAGGACAAAAACACATGACCGGAGAGAGCAAACTGCTCAAGTCCCCGGTGAAAAGAGAGAGAGGAGAACATGTGTGGAGAGCAAACTTCAAAAGAAGCCTGGAGATAGTGGCAATAGGTTCAGTGGAAATTGATAGATCTTTCCAAAAGAAGCAAGATTTTAGTAAGAACACATGCCTAAAGACTTCTTTGCATAATATTTACCTGTGAGCAAGGAAATACATTTCTTTTGAGTGTTTTTTCACACTGTCACCCCCTTCCTTTAAACAGGATCGAAGAGATTTCTTTCTTACAGGCATCAAACATAGACGGGTTATGGCTTAAAGCAGTGGAATAGTAAAGACTGAACTTTGATATTCCAGAGATAAAGAAGAAATAGACCCGAAGTAGTGCTGAAAACATTCCCTAGCTCACTGTGAAACAGCAACAGCATCGTGGCTATAAGCAGTCTGACTATCTCATCAAAAAGACAAAAAATTAAGCTTTCAGGGGCGGGGGGAAGATGCAGGTAAAAGCCCATGTGTCAGAATAAACAAGTGCCCACAGAGAGTTCAGAGTATGAATCACAGACACAGCTTGACACCAAATGACACAGCTGACAAATAGCAGTTATATCTTTTGATTTATATTGTTTAAAAAAGAACAAATTTAGTCTTAAGGCACCGATGAGGGAAAAAGCCTCACTACCTTGGAGTGATAGTTTTACAGAATTAAAATGTAAATTAACAAAATAAAACAAGAGGCATCCTTTTCATAATAGACCCCCTTTCTAAAAGGTTTCATGGATCTATCTGCCAGCAGCACATCTATTTGGCAAGGCTAAATTAGTAGAGATGATGGCTTCCATTTATATTGTCTTTCATGCTTGTGTTTAAATGTTTCACAATTTCATTTTAAAACAACAAACAAATAATTTCTCATAATTACTGAAATGCAGCTATATCCTGCATGAAATGTGGCACCTGTCCAAACATGTACACCAAAATGACACTGAGATTAGGAAATTAAAACTGGGTAGTTTTATCAAAATGAATCTGAAGGGAAAATTTTACACAGGCAAAATTAATTACTCTGAATTATTTCTCCTCCTCTCAACATCTGTGATGAAATCATTCATTTCTCCCTAGAAACATTCAGAATCAACTTGAAGAGTGTCCAACTAAGTTGTTCCTACTCCTTGAAAAGAGAATAAGGAAGAAACGAAGAGCACTTCGGGAACATCTGTCATTAATCAGGAATAAACAGAATTTTAAATAACTTTTTTTAATGAAGTTTCAGACTTACAATATTTTCAATATGACTCTCACAATGAGACATCACTGTGTTTTTCCAGTGCACACTTTCTCTTTTCATCTACCTCCACAATCTTGCACCTAGTTGTACGACACTGTTCGCATGATAGCACATTTTCAGTCAGGACACTAACATGGCCCCTACCCTCCAAGTATTTTTCAATCAGATCTGAAAACTGTTCCAGTGAACACAGTCCTCAATATCCATCTACCATGATGTCATCCAAGATCATCATAGTACTTCACATATAGCTCCGAGTCCTGAAAAGAGTAGCTCCATTTTCACACAGGCAACTAAGGCACTGATGTCCTGCACTAGCTGTACGCGTACTGCAGTATGAGCCACACTGGAGTTCTACAGCAGAGCTAAGATCCAAAGCTGAGTCTACCAGGAAAATATTAATACTGTAATCCACCCATTGGGCTTCTACAATTTGGATAATCTAAGTCCCCATGAAGGAACAATCTCAAATTTTCCTCAGGTTTTATGGACAACTTTTATTTACCAGTTCCAAGATTGAGGTAATCACCATTTTGGATTCTAAATGAAAGCTATGTAGATTTCAACCCTAGAAAATTTTTCCTTGACAAGGAATTTTTCCAGGATTATATTCCAACAAATGGGATCTTTGGGGAAAACGAGCATTCCCTTACAAAACACCTAAATGTTACCACAATGAAAGCCAAATTCTCATTTTGTAAAATAATTTTGAACGGTATCTATCTGACATGTTAACCAGTACAATAGTTAGAACTACTCAAGCAAAACGATATGATGACCTTTCATCATATCTGCTAACGCAGTAGCTGTGTTAGCAACTGCTTGTTCAAAAAGATTGTTTCACAGAATCACAGAATGGTTGAGGTTGGAAGGGACCTCTGGAAGTCATCTGAACCAACCCCCCTGCCCAGGACCATGTCCAGACAGCTTCTGAATATCTCCAAGGATGGAGACTCCACAACCTTCCTGTGCAACCTGTGCCAGTGCTCAGTCACCCTCACAGTAAAAAAGTGCTTCCTGATGTTCAGACTGAACCTCCTGTGTTTCAGTTTCTGCCCATTGCCTCCTGTCCTGAGGCACCACTGAAAAGAGCCTGGCTCCCTCTTCTTTGCACCCTCCCTTCAGGTATTTATACACATTGATGAGATCCCCCCTGAGAGCTGACCAGGCCCAGCTCTCTCAGCTTTTCCTCATAGAAGAGATGCTCCAGTCCCTTTATCATCATGTGGCCCTTCACTGGACTCTCCCCAGTACGTCCATGTCTCACTTGTACTGAGGAGCCCAGAACTGGACACAGCACTCCAGGTATGGCCTCACCAGTGCTGAATAGAGAGGAAGGATCACCTCCCTCAACCTGCTGGCAATACTTTGTCTAATGCTGCCCAGGGCACCATTAACCTTTGCCACAAGTTCATATTGCTGGCTCATGTTCAACTTGGTGACCACCAGGACCCCCAGGTCCTTTTCTGCCAAGCTGGTTTCCAGCTGGGTGGCCCCCAGCATATGCTGGTGCATGGGGTTGTTCCTCCCCAGGTGCAGGACTTTGCCCTTCTACTTGCTGAACTTCATGAGGTTCCTGTCAGCCGATTTCTCCAGTCTGTAGAGGTCCCTCTGGATGGCAGCACAACCCTCCGGCGTTACCAGCCACTCCTCCCAGTTTGGTGTCATCAGCAAACTTGCTGAGGGTACACTCTGCCCCATCATCCAAACCATGAATGAAGATGTTAAACAGGATTGGACCCAGTAGTATATATTCAAGTTTGTTTAGTTACCAAGTTATCTATCTTCTGTATTTGGTTTGGAACCAAAACTTCTATCAGTTATTGAAAAAACGCATACCCTAGTTAAATGGAAAAACCAGAAAAGCCATTTTGTAACACCAAAGATCTACCTAATTCAATGTCCTGTCTCCAACAGAGGCCAGTAGAAAACGATTAGGAAGGAATATAAGAAACAGGGCATTTAGAGGGTGATCCCTCTGATACAATATCATCACTTCCTCTGACTGAACAGTCTAAATGCTTCCTGAGCTACAGAGTGAATCTGAGTCATAGTGTTTAATGTCTACCAGTTGCCCTTTTCTCTATTATTAGCCTACTCCCTTTTTCCACCCTTATGTTTTTCATCACTACAGACACTTGTCCCAATGGGAGGAAATTTGTTTCTTTTAAAAAACCAACAAAAATAACTGTTTCTGGTGGGGTTGAGGTTTTTTTTTTTTCTTTTTAAACCTGAAACTCAGATCATTAATCATTTCAGTGACAGTGTTCTAGTTTTTCATTTGAGGAAATTCTGAGTAGTCAACATCTTTTCATTTTTGAACTTCAGTATGATGTTAAATAAACTTTTTTTCAGAGAACTGTTGAGAATGCTACAAGTTGTCTACTCTGAAGAGAATTTAGTCCAACACTAGCCCACCAGCATTCATGCATAATTCTTTTTTTTCTTACATGCATTACTTTGCTTTTAGCAACACTAATTTTCATATAGTATTTTTCATTTAGTATCATAAGCTGCTAATAGAACAAATTATCTTATATGTTGCATTACCAACAAATGCTGCTATTACACCGTTTTCCAATTTTACAGATTGCTCACAAGTATGTTGAACAACATAAACACTAATAAAAATACTCTTTGAATAAAGAACATCTCAGTACCTTGGAATGTCTGGACCATGTCAGAACCAAAAGACCTATCTAGCATGGTAGCCTGCCTCCTACAGTAGCCAAAACAGCATGCTAACAATAAGATGAAGGCAAGCATACATAATACTTCCTCAGGGATTTCCTGAGCTATAGGTAGTTTCTACACACGTGGTAAGCCTCAAAGGATTTCCATGAACTTACTCAGTCTCACCTTAAATCCAGGTCACCTTTTAAAAATTACACCCATCACGTAATAAGGATTTTTTCACCTCATTTACATGTGGTAGGGAAAAAGATCCTTCTTCCGCTTGTTTTAAACCTGCCTCCTACTAAATTCACTTAATACTTCCCAGTTCTTAAATTGGAACAAAGAAATGTATCTTTCTACCAGCTCTATTCTTCATTACATTTCTTTACTACTAATTAGCTTGGCACAGGTATCAGGCTTCCAGATCTGTAGTTTCCTTGGATTCTTAAGGAATGTTTCTAAAAGACTGGTGTTTCATTTGACAGCCCACACTCCCCAGTTACTGAGAATATTTGTAAGTGAGAGGTTAAATAATAACTGTTGTAATTCACCTATTTTAGCCTTGAGTTCCTTTTCACTATCCAATGTATCAATTATTTCTGCGCCTCTTCAGTTAACAACCTAGTTTGTGACTGCTTCTCCAACTCCTCTTCTGTAAATAATGTTTCTAGTGCAGAAACCCTCCTGACAGTCTCTATAGCAAAAACTGACTCAAGTCATTAATTTAGTTTTTCAGCAATGACCTTATCTTTCTTGAATACTCTTTGATCATCTCTCAGCCCACCAATTCTCTGGCAGACTTCCTGAATCTGATGTGTTTGAAAAAAGGTTTATTTCAACTTCATACTCAGTCACTCAGAATCTTTTTCCTATCTTTATTGTGGTTTAACATTTCATTTGCTGGAGCTTATTTTCCTACCTCTTTTCCTCATTTCAAGGAAAAGATATGACTTCTATTCATAAAAAATGCTAGTTTACCTTTAATATCTATTACCTTTCCTTAGTTTATGGTTTAAACATGTTGCAGGATTTTTGGAACCATTCTTAAACATAGCACGCATGTGTGTAATGATATCTTTAAATGAACTCTAGGCTGTCTGAATTCTTTTTAGCTGTTTGACCATCTTTTCTATTTTTAAATTGTACTTTGGCAGATTTCATTCCCCTGGGATGTTGCATTTTGAGTATTTTCTGGTTATTTTTACATAACAATTGTTCAACAGTTAATACTCCTGACTAGGATCTGTGCACCATTTTGGACTAAATCGTGGGTTCCTTTACTAGCTGCACCAAGAACATTCAGGTGTTTAAGAAATACTCTTTTGCACTACATTCTATGCTGACACCTACACAGTCTGCCAAAGGGTTACAGAAGGCTGATACTATATTCTTAGCCTTCCTTTGGCAAGACCTGCTCACTTCCACACTTCTGTTTGGACAGTTGCTGATATAACATTAAACCTATGCTGTCCCAATTTAGGTGCTGATTTTTATTTCACAGAAATCTCATACACCATTTTATTTCTGCTGACTTTCTTATTTTATTTTATGTTATTCTTAAATCCATAGTGTCTCTCTTCCACAAGCCACTCAGTCATTCCTAAAGAACTTCTTGTTTCTGACATGCCTATTATGTCACCTCCTTCCAACAACCTTTAAGGGTAGGTATTAATTAGCAGAGTAAGTAACCTTTCTCAGCTGCTGGGTATGGATACTTTTGCAGATACTGGGGCAATACTTGGATGCATCCAATCCTAGCTTCTGTAACAAAGACACCTGAGAGGACTTGCAATATGTTCCAGCCAGACGACCATCAGACCATCCAGCCATACGACCAGAATTTCACAACACATTTCATTGGGTTTCTGCCACTGAGAAGTGACAGATGTAGCCCAAGAAACTTTCTGCCATTTTTGGCATTAGACAAGTCTCATGTACTGATGAACATGGACTTATTTAGACTGTACTTGTAATGGGACTTCAGAACAGAAAAAAGTATCACCCCGCACCCCACCATATATTTATACACTTTGATAAAATCTCCCTGAGACTTCTCTTCTCAAGGCCAAGCAATCCCAGCCCTCTCAGCCTCTACTTGTAGTATAGATGCTCCAAGTCCTTAACCATCTTCCCAGCCATTTTCTTGACATGCTCCAACATGTCCATGTCTCTCTTGTACTGAGGAGCCCAGAACTGGACACAGCTCTCCTGGTGTGCTCTCATCACTGCTGAGCAGACAAGGAAGGATTACCTCCCTCAACCTGCTGGTGACACTCTAACTAATGCAGCCCAGGATACTGTTGGCTTTCTTTGCTGCAAGGGCACATTGCTGGCATATGTTCAACTTGGTGTACACCACTGCTGTCACTCGCTGTTTCCTCCTGATGCTCTTGGGTGATTTAGGCACAACTGGCTCACATCTCATTGAACAGAGCTCCCGGCCCATTATCTGCTACCAGGCACTGAACTATCATGTAGCTACTCATCTGCAGGCAGAGAAGAGGCCTTCCTCCTGGTGTCGGAAGTCACCAGTTTGCAGTCTTCACCACCATGGGAGCCTCCATTTCTGAACCAACAGGTACAGACTCTGCCTACCTCTATTTTAGCACAGTTGTGGCTTCAGGCTGCAGAGTCCCAGAGAAAAGTCAGTTAATCTCTTTCCTGTCACCTCTGATGTTGCGCAGTCTGCTGACATCCTCCTGCAGTTCTTTACTTGGTGACACAAATCCCCAACCACAGCAAATATTCTGCAGGCAACAACACCATCTCTTTCTGCCTCAACCTCAGCAAGGTCCCAGATAGCTCTTGCAGCCTCAGAGGTGAAAAGCTGCATCCTCCCTCTGGAACTCAGCCTGGGTTGAGGGCTCTGCTATACTAGTGTAGTTGCTCCAGTAGGTGCTGGGGACTGTGCCCAGACCGTGCCTCACCACCACTGTTGAGCACAAAACCACTCTTTCTGCCCCTCCTTCTGTGCACGTTTCTGCGTGAACTGATGTGCAAATGTGCAGCATGTTAGCTGCCTCTGTTGTTTTACTTAATGCAACAGTAAAAATGCTGCTGCTTTGCATGAAAGTATATTATCAACTGCTAAGTTACTTAAAATTAACACACTTCAACAAAGTTTTTAAAAATTTTAAGCATGCACAATGTTCTCATTGAAATGTAAAATATCCACGTATGAATCCAAGTGGTGTATTTTTCTACTTAGAACTTTGGTATTTGAAGTTAGGTACTTTTCCAAGCAATTTGAGTGCAGTCAATCTCAAGCTGTTTGTAGGATAGAAAAAAACCCAGCTGTCTGGCTATGTGGCATGGAGTTTTTATGTTCACTTTCCTTTCAAGAAAACAGCATCGCCAACCAGTATGCTTTTCACTGATGCATATCTATATACTGAATGTTAGATAAACTGGAAGACTTAATTCTTTCATAAAAAGTAAAGGTTACTTAGTGTAATTTGTCACAAGCATGGAGCAGGAACATCACTCTACAGTAATTTTTGGCTAGTAGTGGTAAAGAACTCGCTTTGTCCGAATACTCAGTAGTTTATTTTGGACATCATATCAAGACTATGGGCTTCAAGCCTGATGCTCTGTGTAAGGCAGTGGTCTGAACCTAAAATATTGTCAAGAAAGGTCAATTTCTCACTAAAATTTAATCTCAGACAGCAGCATAAAGGAGATAAAAGCTTCTGTCCTGCACAAAGACTTGCTACTTGATAATCAGCAGTGGAGAAGACAGATATGTCAGTCTTAAAATGATTTAATGAGAAAGATACTCCATGATTTATATTCTCTAGTTATGCAAGCACATCAATACAAAGATGGACAACACTGAACATCAATTTTTCCACAGGTGATTCAGTAGCTCTCGTAGTTCTCCTACCCAATACCAGCTTTAATTATCTGTTGCAAATAGCTCATTTGCAGTAGATGTAAAATTACTGTTGATTAATTAATCTCTTGGCACCTTATATTTAATCCCTAAAGACAAAAGTTCTGTGAGTTTTCTTAGTACAAGCCCTAATCTATCATTAGACTTGGTTTCAAAACTAGAATAGTAGATGGAAGCATATGCCAGAACTCAGCATCCAATTTTTCATCATAAATACATACTGTATATAAGAAATAGTGTATTTGGCAAGGTTTGCTGTATTTCTAATAAATATCTCACTATCTTAATAAATTAATGGTTTAGCAAGTGAAAGCACAACTCCCTTCTGTGCCTTGCTAATGAGTACAAGAGCTGCTTGAAATGCAGTGCTTAAACTTGCATTAAAATGTCAAGGGCTATGCATGTCAAACTCTATCTCAACTAACTCATTCCCCCCAAGAATACAGGCAAATGTCAGCTTAACGAACTGTTTAGCAAATACTATTGTGTCATTGACAACTATACCCTACAGCTTAAGCTAAATAAGGCTTCATCTCTTCAGTTCTGATTAACTTGCTTTTGTCATTTTCCTCTTTCCAGTTTCACTTGAAACTTAAATTGCTTATTCTAGCCATTGCTTTTTTATGGTTCCTGTAATTCTCATGCTTGTCATTTTTGGACAAGAAACAGTTTGTCAAAGACATCATCTTGCATACTTTTAAACAGACTGCTCATTGTAAGAGCAATAGTTATTAATAAATCACAGAATAATAAGGAATTTGATTACCTTGAAAGTACATTTGTCATTTCAAGTTTTTATTTTCTTTTGTTACTGTCTTGATTAAGTGGAAACACTACACCATGCTGTAGTTTCAGCAACAGTTATGCATACTGCAGTCCGTAAGGGATTCAGGCAAGATGCAAGGCCTGGAATACTGTACTTTAACACAACAATGATTGTTTGTGTTCTACTGGCTCTTCAAAGTGTACTTGCAAGCGAGACTCCATCTCTTAATACAGTAGAAAGGTATTTTGTGCTTAGTAATAACTAACAAGATGATAGCTGGAGAAAAAGTTAAAAAGACTTGGCTTTTACAGGAACATTCTCAAAGATGAAACACACTGAACCAGTATTTTTAAGAGTTATCTACAAGCAGGTAGATTGGCAATGTGCTATAGGTTCTAACACATAATACCACAGGTGACTTATGATTTTAAATCGTCAAATGACAGCTTTTTTAAATTTCACCGTACACAACAGTGGTCTGACCTCTGACATCTGAAAACTGGTATGACCACTGTCATTCTAGTTTACATTTTGTTAGTGTCATACAGCTGCTGCCTAACCTAGTGGCCATTAAGCAAGCAGATTAGAGTAAGAAAAGAAGCCACATGAACTCAATGGCTGATGCCAATGGCAACTCTAGCTGCAAAGCAATTCTGAAAATTATGTTAGTCGGGGTTCTGATCAAGCAGAGGTGAAACACGCTGGCATTACTGAGTGAAACACTACCGCCTATCTGCTTAATGGATGAAATATAGTGGTCTGTCAACCGCATTCTTCACGGGTACTCAAAAAGCAAAAAAGCACGTGAGAGCACACTATCTTAAGAGGATATTTTTTTACTACTACTTTTGAAAGAAATACGCTTCTTTTTGGACAATGATCATGAATGGGACAAGTATGAAATATAGTGGTCTGTCAACCGCATTCTTCACGGGTACTCAAAAAGCACAACATAAAAATCTAAATTATGCTATTTTTTAAAAAAGCACTGAAGTGAGAGCACACTATCTTAAGAGGATATTTTTTTACTACTACTTTTGAAAGTAGTACGCTTCTTTTTGGACAATGATCATGAATGGGACAAGTAATTCCAAACAAATGACTGAAACAGGAAAGTTATGTTTTCTTGCAGATTATAATAAAAAGCATTCTGATCCCCAGATTTAACTACAGCACTTCTAACTATGCCAAACCAAACAATATTTAAAAAAACAACAACACTTTCCTACCAAGATACTATGATTTCCCTCATTCGTTATACAATTGTCCTAAAAACTCGTGGCACTTTTCACTAGATTTTTTTCCTGAATGAGATGCGCTGTGGAGTGCACTGTGGAATTACAGACAAATTACTGCCAGAACAGAATGGTGACCAGCAGAAAGAAAATCCACATGAACTTGTCCAGCTGTAAGCGGTTGCAAAGGGCTGCCAAACACAACTGCTGATGTAAAAGAGGGAGAACGTGAGGATTTAAGCTGTTCAAACAGTAAACAAGTACATCTGCTCCTGAATGTTATCATTAAATAAACTGCAGTAATTTGCTTTACATTACTGCAGCATTATTGTTTTGAACTACAACTCCGAAGAGTTTTGAACTGGGGAAATTTCAACAAAACTTTTTGGGTTTTTTTGCATTGCAGACCCATATGTGGAAAAGCCCATTACAATTACTGTACGGTGTTGGAGTCTAAGTTCTAGCAAAACCCGTGTCATATCATTTGGAACATCCACTGATGAATGCTTTTGAAAACCAGATGGGATCCCTTTGAATGGTAAGCATTCAGTGCCTTTAAAACCATTTATAATGTTTTAAAAAGAAAGAATAAATAGGACACTTGCCTGTAGAATGCAAAAAACTTCGATCCCTCTCCCATTCTGAACCTGGTCTTTTCAGACTTGGAGATATTTTACAGGGGCTAATATAAGAAAAGTCAGGGAAAAAAATCCATTTCTAAGTAGCACAGAATGAACAGCCCAGGCCAGGAATGGTGTCATAAATCTTCTGTAAAACACAGGAGATTAAATAATTATGTGCATGAAAACAACTTTTTGTTCTTTGCGCCTATCATTAATCGTTGTAAAGTTACAAAAATAGTAGTGCTTACTTTGGCTACAAAAACTAAACTTGGCAGGGTTTTGTCAAACTCTCAACTGTTTGGGTTTTTCAGATTTCATTTATGATATATGCTATAAAATAATATGACATGTATAGTAAACTAGTGTACTGGTTTTGGCTGGGATAGAGTTAGTTTTTCTTCATAATATCTTGTGTGGGGCTATGTTTTGGATCTGTGATGAAAACAGTGTTGATAACACAGGGTTATTCCAACTATTGCTGAGCAGTGCTTGCACAGCATCAAGGCCTTTTCTGCTTCTCACACTGCCCCCCCCCAGTGAGTAGGCTGGGGGTGCACAAGGGGTTAGGAGGGGACACAGCTGGGACAGCTGACCCCAACTGACCAAAGGGATATTTCCTACCATAGGACATCGTGCTCAGCAATAAAAGCTGGGGAGCAAGTTTGCCAGGGCTTTTAAACTGTTCTTTTAAAACTGTTCTTCCTTCAGAAGTTCCTCCAACTTCTAAAACAAAGAAAAGCTCTACTGTGGCTACTTCTTTATGTCCCTCCGTAGGGAGCTCAAGCCACAGAATTCACCTGCTATGGACTTACTGTCCTTGGCAGTCCTATTATATCTCAATTGCCTATCAGCTTTATTATTCTGATGTGCTTGAAAAAGCTTCTCATATCATTTCTTAGGCCTTCAGCAGAGTCATTTTCTTGATACGGAAGGGCAGTATTTTGGATCTTGCTCTTTCTTTTGCCTTTCTGTGATTTTATGTTAATTTGCAAAATTCCTACTTTCCTTGCTGGGACAAGATGTTTTTATATGATGTCTTTTGGTTTCTAATGCCTATTATATAATCAGGTATTTTATCCTGCTACCCTTCTGGATATTCTAAGATTTATTCCTTTTTATAAGTAGCTCCTACATATTTAAGAAGAACATATATAAAAATATATTTCTACTTTTAGAGATCGCTTTAGCTTTTTGACTGTCTTTCCAAATTTTCTTAGGAGCACATACAATAGTGAGAGTATTATTGCCACTTTACAGAACAGTCTTTAAATAACAGTATTTTGAACTAGCCTGTCTTGCACTCTTCTCACAATACTTTGAGTGGCTTCCCTTATTCTAAGTTCTCCAATTAGACTGCTTCTTGGAAGAACATTTAAGGGAGCTCAAAAATCAGCCTCTACTCCATCATGACAGTTAGCCAGCCTATGGGAACCTAACTGTAGTTTCCTTTTTCACTACGGTGTTTATTTTTGCCTTCATTTTTGCCTTCACAGCCTCCTTAGTTTCACCACCTTGATTAAGTAGTATTGCAGTCCTAACTTTTTCTACTCTTATTTAGGCATGAAATACCAATTTTCTCAGACACAGCATTGTTTGCTGATACAATTTGTCTACTTCCCCAACTTGGCTCTATGCTTTCTTCATTCATGTGTTCTAGAGTCTAGACCTCGATCAAAGAATTTGTCCATTGGTATTACAGTGTCCCATTGACTAACTTTCCTTCTATTGATTTTCTGTGACACCATTTAAACTGAAAACTTCAGGTAAATGATGCTGTTTGGTTTTGAGTTTCTTTTACATAAAATTCCTTTGCACTGACATGAAAGCATACCTACATTTTGGCCTCAGGCTGTCCTATTCCTATGTCCCTGCTTCAGTGAGATTTTATTGATCAAAATTACTCCTCCGTGTAGCCCACCTGGATTTTAACAAATTCTACCTTTAAAAAAATTATTCATTTTTTGACAATACAGAGTTTTATTATTTAAACATTAAAGAATGATTCATCTTGAACTATGCACTCACTAGATTTCTCCCAGCCCCTGGTTTTAAATTACCTTATAACCTTTACTGCTTTTCCCTTCTCATCTCTGCATCTCTCAGCTGCTTATCATCCTTATCAAGTCTGTAAGCCTTTGGCCACCAGACTCATTAAAAACAAGAATTAAGCTATTCTTTCTCCCAGTAATTATCCATGACTGTTAACAACTACTCAAAATAAAAAAAGACAAAAAACCCACCTTAGAAAGTTGTGTTATAATTTTCTCATCTCAGAACAATAACCCTACACAAAATGCAATAGATAGCCAAAGTAAATAAATGTTTGTGGTTCCACCTCTTAGTGGAAAGTGCTTACAAGTAGTATTTCATTTAAGCAAAATTTTCTATTAAGTATTTCAGTTGTGTGGGTAAGGTCTTCAAGTATCAGTTCCCCCACCCCCAAAACAACCACCTGCTGGGGATCTTCAGTTCCCCTAATCAAGCAGAAGAGAAAAAACTCACCAAGTTACCAAGTACCCAGTGTTTCACTGCCGGAATGAAATGTACTGCTATCCAAAAATCAGCTACCAGACCCAACAAGAAGACAGGTTTGGGTCATTACAAGTAAATATCAAGACTTAGGTGTACCATTTCCCTTTGCAACACTAAAAGAGTATGTTGAGTTATAAACTACATTTACAGGCATGAGTCCTCCTTTCGTGATTTGGAAAAACTACCATAGATCGATGTAAAGATGTGCAACATACATCTGCAATGCAACACAGTAAGCACTGTGATCAATAAATAATTGATGCTAAAGGAAAAAGGTAACTCATCTAATCAATTTGACTCTTCAGCTTCAAACTGAAAGACTGCTCTGTATAGTACATACTTTGTATATTGAAGCTTTATTACTTTTTAAGTCTTATGATTCATATGATTAATCAGCTTTTCTTTTTTTCCAGAAATGGTAGAAATTACGACATGAGTTTCTGCTCAGGGACAGAAGACATGCCAAGACAGAAAAGTGGACTGTCTGACTAACTACACAAAAGAAACTTTCAGTCCAACTTGGCATACACAGATGTACCAGTAAATATCCTTCCTCTTGTTTTTACAATAATGGAAGACTGCTATACTACTTATATCTAGTTTTCCACAGTTGTTTCCTCTTTGGTGCTTAACTTAGAAGTACATTATACATTTTATATCAGCTCTTTTTTTTCTATAATATTAAATATCAGAAACTCAACTTCACTATGAACTATCAACTTAAAAATATTACTGCAAGTTTTCCTTTTCTCAGGGAAAAATTAACAGTGAATATTGCTATAATGCGATTATAAAATTACTGACTTGCAAAATTAGTTGTACAAGATTTGACTAAATTATAGTGAAGACTATTCTCATCATGCATAATAAAATAATTTAAAGTTGTCTTAAATTAAATGCTAGATGTTTTCAAAATTCTCCTACGATATTGAGCACATATGTCAAATGCTTACTTTGTTTTTTCCTTTTACATATCTATGAATGCCTATTAGGAAATCAGGAAATGTTAATAATTTTATATTAGTGAGGCAATATAGCATTGTGTACATGTAATATGTAAAATTTATCCATTTATTTGGTAGTCATTCGTTAAATGTCTTTTTTTTCTCTCACATTAGCTACTCAAGTTTAGTTTTACTGTCAAATAAAAAAAAAGACAAAAACCAAAAAGCAACAAAATGAACTAGACCTGGATCTTTGTCCAAACCTCAAATCTGTTTTATTTCTTTTTGTAAACTGTTTCTTTCATTGTTGTTCTAACTGGAAATTTTGGACCAGCTGAAAGCTTACGTGCCAAAATTCTTGAAGAAAATCGATGCTCTATCCCTTCTTGGTAGACACAAGTAACTTTTTAGCCTAAGTTATGCTTTCAAAACACTCAAAAAAGGAGACTCACAAGTAGAAGTTATCATCACAGTCATTTCACCGAGACCAATCATACACAAAAAGATGATATCCAAAACCACGGCTTGACCATAAGACTTCCTGAAGCAGCTGTAGCCAGGAGGTGGGGGTGGGAGGGGAAGCAAACAAAATAGAAACCAAGACCAATAGGGAGAACAAAGTATGATGTAATCCAGAATGTTAAGCAGTGACTGTTTAACCACTGAAGTGGTGGAACCCTTAATTAAATGACATGAACAGTCTTCATGAAAGACCTGATCCAAAGGTTATTGACTTAAGTGGAAAGATCTTTAATAATAGGCACCATTTATCTAAGGATCCTGTCGGCTGTCCCCATTACTAATCACTACAACATATGAACTGTGCATGTAAGACAGAAAAGCAAGAAGATGAGAATGATCCTAAGCTGATGGGACACTTGGATTTCAGTCCAGAGAAAACCTGATTCATTATTTTTTACAAACTGAAGCTATGCCACCTGGCTAGAGAGCCTGACTCAGAGTGCTAAAAACCTGGGAAGCAGGACATGTTCTTGGATGCAAGGACTGCATCTGATAAAGACCTCTACCAGCTAAAGCTTTCTTTTGCTTTCTAGGCAAAAGACTGTCACATGTCCTCCATTCATAGTTTTGTGAAATTTGTTTTTGTTGTCTTTGCATTTTAAAAAAAAATTAAAATGACTGAATAAAATGTTTTCATTTTGCATCACATCGGACAACTCATATTGATCAAAATAAAAATTTCCCTTTCACTGTTTTGAAAAAAAAACCTGAATAATTTAAAATTATTGTTATCCTCCCTGTTCAGACGTCAAGCTGAAAAAAGTTGTTCACAGAACCCTATTTTGAAAGTTCTGACTCAGACTGCATTCATTAGTCTTTGTCTAATGTCTGTCTAAACTGCGATGCTGGAAGCAGAACCAGCTTAAATTTCTGAACAGTTTCATCTGTTAAGAACAGATTGTTACCTAGTTTTTTCTATCATCCATTTTTTGCAATGACAATATATCAACAAAATACTGGTATAAGACAACATATGCCATAACCACAAATACTCTAAGGAAATGTACAGAGATGCACATCAAATATATAGAAATTTAGCACACTCATGAGAAATGCCTAGGGTGATTGCAGCTGAGGGCATGGAGAGAGATATTACTGGCATTATTTTTTACTGTACAGATGCCTTTTCTACATCTTATGCTATTGAAAAGAAACCTATCACTGTTACTCAAGGGGAACTGACAGTTCAGACTCTAGAAAATGATTTCACAATAAAGACAAGATGATGACTGCACGTTAGAAGCTGAAAGGATCGATCTAAAAATAGGAATTATAAAGACTATCAATACTGCAATCCCCAAAATCTTATGCAATTTTTTTTAGAAACACTGTGGCATCTGTATCATTTATTATTAGGAGAAAAGTCATCACAAAATCTTCAGTCTGCAACTGAATACATTTCAATTTTGAGTACTTCCAAAAATTCTGACCCTCTGTCCTCTTAGCATTGACAGTCTCAGACTCCTAGTGAAAAAGGATTAAATCTGGCTGTGGGGAGAACAGACTGAAGAGTCCATTTGTAAGTTTCTTTTTCTTCTCTTCCTTCTCTGTGAACCAATGAGACTGCAGCGAACAGTGGTACAAGGACAAGCACTGTGGTATGAAGAGGAGAAAACTAGCAAGAAAACATTGGGAAGTAGCAGAGTTCAATGTTCCTGGCATCACTGGTCTGAGGCTAGCTCAGCAAACAGCAAATTACAGGGAGGTGGGGGAGGTTCAAAGTGAGCTGAGACATGCAGCACAAAGACATGTTTAAAAAGGGGCAGAGTACGGAGTATTCAAGTAGTATGACAAGTGAACAAAATAACAAAACATTACTATCATGGAACTTTTTTCTGTTTATTTTTCTTCTTTACATGTTTAGTACACACTTTGAACTTCCACTTGACTGAAGAAAGTAAAGACTAATGAATGTGCTCATACAGACTAGCCTTTATTACCACAAAACCAGTATTTTATTTTTTTGACCTCACACTTACATTGCTACCATCACAGGAAGACTAAGAGGTTAAGCGTTCGAAGGAGCACCACTGAAGCATCACCTTCATTGCAGTATCATTCTCACCACAGGATAACAGTGACAGGAAAACTCATTTGCGGAAAAGGAAGGAGACAGGTTACTTAATTCCCACCATAACTCCCCTCCCTGTCAGTCCTCTGCTTCGTCCTTAGTGCTGGCTACGGCCATACAGTTGGCAGGAAGAATTTTCTTGTTAAAGGCTAGCATCGGGACTCAGAGAACCTTAGGCTCCGTTGTTCACACAGACAGCTCTTGCCAAAGTCTTTCAGTCTCTGATTTTTACCTGTGTGAACATGGAAATAATACTATGCAGTTTACTGATCAACAGTTAGTCATCTCAGAAATCCTTCATAAGCATGGTGTATTAGTGTTAATATCTTTCTGAAAATATTGCCAAGTCCTTTTCATTTAACACTACATATTGCTAAAAAAAAAAAAAAGAAATGAGGACGTTGAATTAGACTAGAATAGACTAGAATAGACTATTTCAGTTGGAAGGGACCTACTATGATCATCTAGTCCAACTGCCTGACCACTTCAGTTCAG
>NW_008795490.1:13451917-13462469 GCF_000699145.1 Aptenodytes forsteri
CAACCACTTCCCTGGGCAGCCTCTTCCAGTGTTTAACCTTCTTAAATTGTGGGGCCCAGAACTGCACACAGTACTCAAGGTGAGGCCGCACCAATTGAATCTACTGCCTACTATTCTCTCTTGCTCAGGAATCAATGTCTAAAATTCCCCCTCAGGAAATTTGCTAAGATGGCCTGTTAGTACTACCCCTCCCACTGTAAAGACATGACCTTTCTCTGGGCTGAATTCTTAGACAGAACAAGGTTAAGGTTTCATGCTGTGGAAGTCTTAACAAACTCTCATAAAGACCTGCACAAATACTATATGAGCACCATATGCTTTCAGAAGAAATAGAGAAGACACATAGAAGTTCGATTTAATACCTGGCATCACTCTGGCAGTAGAATCAC
This sequence comes from Aptenodytes forsteri, assembly GCF_000699145.1. Taxonomy (NCBI): domain Eukaryota; kingdom Metazoa; phylum Chordata; class Aves; order Sphenisciformes; family Spheniscidae; genus Aptenodytes; species Aptenodytes forsteri. The sequence continues at coordinate 13,452,307 of NW_008795490.1, forward strand.
ACTAATGATATTTATACAGACATGTGAGGTATGACACAGTCCATTCAAATGGTTTAGCCAGCACAAAATACTCATATCTGTCTATCTATTCAAATATCTGCACTTCATTCACTGCTTTGGCATCTTAGTCCTTTGAGAACTGTAGGAAAGGTTAGAAAAGTGAACCTCTCAGAATTATATAAGGTGAAGAAGTAAATTTGAAGCAAAAATTGTTTTAAACAAAAAATTAGAGAGGAAGTACATATGATCTGGTAGGTAGACATCATAAAGAGGTGAAAAAGGATTAAAAGATCAGCAAGAGAAAGGAAACTAAGTGGGAATTTTAACACCTGAAGTTGGAAAGGAAGCCAGTAAGGCAGAAGTGGTACAGAATTTAGGGGTAAGCTATTCATACTTTTAAGTGATACCCTTATTATTTTCTCCTAGAGAAAACATTAGACTTCAATGAGCAACAATGCTCAGCAGCAATCCAAAATAGCAAGTCGGAAGCAAGCTTTTAGGAAATCACAAGTAGAAAACATAATTAGACCACTATAAATCCATGGTTCACCCACACCTTGAATACTTCTGTCACCTCATCTTAAAATGAGCATATACATACTGGAAAAAGTTCAGAGAAGGTCAAGAAGATGATGAAATGACTGAATATCTTCTGTATAAAAAACCCAACAGAATAGGGTAGGACTTTTCAGCCTGGAAAATAGATGACAAGTAAAAATATGACAGAAATCTATAAAATGATAAATGACATGAGGAAAGGGGTTACAGATTGACTGCTCACCAAATCTTCCAATACAAGAATTGTGGTTCATCAAATGAAACCAGTGGTAGCCAAGTAAAACAAAACAAAAGGAGGTGATTCTTTGTACAACAGGTACCAGATAGATGGAACTAATTGTCAAAGGATGTTAGGAGTGCAAGAACTCCAGAGGGGTCTGAGGTAAGGATGGAAAAGTATTTGGAATATGGATTCATCAACAGTATGAAAACTGAAAAATGCATCAGGATGAGGAAATCCCATGAGCTGAAAAAGTGTTGGATATAAAATACAGCTCTAATATCTAAGTTATTTTTAAATCCATTTTCATGCATTGCTTTGCTTATTAAAAAACAATATTACAAAAATACTGCATATTCCTCTGTGGGTATAACTTTTTTTTTTTAAATTTGGTTAAGTATACATAGTAAATGTAATGCTGAAAGGAGGTTGACATTCTTGACTGGGTCAGTAAATGACCCAGTGCTTTAACACTGATCAGTCATCTAAAAGGTGCATTTGGGCTGTGCTACTCAAAAATGTGTAAGTAGCAGATGTGCAACTATATTACCTCCTTAATAACAGTCTGATAGTCATTATCAATATAGTTATATCAACTATCTGAAAGTCATATCAATTGCTTCACAAATGCCAATTGCTGAAAAGAAACAAGCAACACCCAGGGCTGTGTTTGATCTGAAGCATCTAGACAACTATTTCGGAAATTTGGTACACTTGGCATACTGCAGTTAGGTGGCATTTTCATTTCTAGAATCAGATTACTTTCCTTCAAATATAGGGCTAATACCTTTCAATTTTTCAATCTTTAAATGTCAAGGTAGATCATTCTCAGCAACTGAAAATAACGTATGAAAAGCATTTCACACAGGATGATCAGAATTTCTCTTATTCAGTACAAGGAAATTTTTACTGAGTCCTGAAATTTCACCCCTCCATTGCCTCGTTAGGATGATTACAAATATATGGCTTTCTTCATCAGCTACAATTCATGACAGAGATACACTTACGGATTTCTCCTCATGATACTAAATTAGTATTGCAGCAATTAGCAGGGAGCGATGTTCACAGCATCCTGATACAGCTAATCTACACCTCAGTTTCATTCTTCCATGAAATATGAAATACAATGAAACAAGTAACAATGTGATGGAAAGCCAAAAAGCTCACAACTGCACAAGTGTATTGGTGATGGGGAGGTATGAGATACAAAACAGAATTATAAATGTAAAAGCTTTCATCAAGGATTGGGATAAATGAACGTTTAACTCATCTCCCCCAATGCCCTCCCCCCCCTCCAAACTCTCCATTAGTACTGACATTGTACTGACAGGTCTCTAAACTATCTCTGTCTTGGGTAGGAGTCAAAAACATCTAGGAAGGGTTTCAACATTGTTGTCCTGTTCATCTAGTCTCTACAACAAGGTTAAGAGCAAGGGCAGACTACATAACCAGGAAGTAGAAACTAGACAGCTATTCCCACAATACTACCCTGAGCAAGAACTTCAGGAGAACACCTTGCATCTGATAGTTCTGGCAAAGGGCAACTGGGATTGAAAAAGAGACCAGTGTTATCTCTGTGTCCTGCCAAGAGATTTTTCCATTGGCTACACCCACACACTTAAACACACAAACACTTCTGAAGGAAAAGTATTCCTCATCTACGGCCACTTCACCTTCTGCTCTCTTAATCCCTCCTTTTCATATTAAATCTGCCTACCAAACTGACAAAAAATGCACAGCATTTGTAACTTCTGTGCAACCTAAACTCTACTCAACTGCAGAAATATCCTTCGAGGCAGCATCTTCTGAAGACAGATTCTGCCCACAAAGAAGGAGGGATTTCTTTTCCTTGTAAGTTTACATACCTTCCGTACAACAATAATGATTGTTTTTGAAAAACAACTTTCTGTCAGAACTCCTCTGTGTGATGACACTATATGGACCAGGGAGTCAATTGGCTATTCCAATTAAGATTTAATAAGATGGGAATTAAATTCACACCCTTCCCCTTGGTTTTTATACTTTCAGAAAGCCTCATTGTTCAATTCAGTGTTTCCCAGAATGAGAGTTGTTTTTCTTCTTGACTTCTTAGTAAAAGCAAGTGCTTTCCTATCAGCTTAATTAAACCTTTCTCCCACTGTCTTCCTGGATTTGACTTTCAATCTCTGCTTGCACAGAGAATTACTTTATATTAAAGAAACAACAAAACAATTATTTTTGACCTAAATATTTTCTCCCAGCCTATACAAAATACTCTAAATCTATGTATGTTTGAAGAATGCTTTTTCTAAGTGTAACCTTCTATTTTATTTCCTATCAAACTACAGGTCAGGTAAAACGTGTCATTTTCTGTGAAAAGATATACATTTTCCTAACATGCTATAGTGATCAATTGGTGCACCTGAAGTCTTCAGAGGGTCCAGCTTTGAAACAACTGCAAGGAAGAGGGAAGATTCCCATGTATCAAAATACTAATAGTATACATGCTAGTTCAAACAAGCATTTACTAAAAGAAATCTTCATACATCGCACAGAAAAAAAAAATTACAACATTGAAAGTTGATGTCCAGAGCCTTACATCCACCTAGTCATCAAGGTAAAGAAGCTGTGACACAAATTGTAGTCTAGCAGAAGAAGAAAGATTTCAATAAAAAAGGTACGATCTAGATGTAAACATCAGAGGCTCCTGTGTCAGGGAAATGAAGCAAGAATCACTATGGTAACCCACTAATTTTTAGTTCTCAACCTAATGATCATCTGAGGAAATAAAGAAAAAAAGAAATACCATTCTGATACGGTGTTTAAGTAAAGATGAAAATGTCACAAAATGGGCATTCTTCTTTACCCAAAAATAGCAGCCTCATCCCACCAGTTATTAACCCTTACATAAACGACTCTTTCTCAGTTAGTGCCAAAAAAAAGTACCATTAATTAAAGCAAGAAACATCAATTCAGTAAAAGTTAATGAGTAACTCACTAATATAACAGATCTCCTTCAGTTTTTTTTTCTGGCGTGGGGACACTGAGACAGTGGAACTTGCTTTTTCATTTTGAAATACTGTTTTGGGAAACTTTAGCATTTACATTTATTGATGGCATATCAGAAACATAAATGCTAAAAGCCTACCTTTGCCAGTGTAATATAGAGACTCTCTGGTCTCCCTATGATTTTTTCAGGTATCACTGATCTTATACAGTATGGAAACGGGAATGCTAACAATCTTTCTGCATTCAAGTCTACACTTTTGAAGAAATTTCCTTATTTGAGAATTTCTCAGTTTTGTTCATTCAGAAGCTGTCATTATGCAATTTTCCATTAATTCATGAAAATATTCAATAAAATTATTTTATGCAAATAATTCTTGGTCTACAGATTGTTTATTCACATTTGACTGAGCAAAATGCCAATAATAATTTTTAATTTTGTGATTGGCCAAGAGAATATTACTGATGCAAATAGTGACACTATTAAATGCCCAAAATATTTTGCTTAGAATTAACATTTCTCTAATGTTAATTCTCTAATCAATAGAGATCAAGAAATACTCTAATCAAACAAGTCACTGACTAAAATGTTCGTTGAAAGTACACATGAAAAGAACATATTCTGCTTTTTCTAAGATGACAAGTTTTAACTTAAGACACCACTGTAGATGTAGATTTGGCTTTGGAACTGGCTTGCCGACCTATGCTCCTTCTGCACTTCATCATGTTTCCTGAGTGTACACCAGAATGGTGTGTGCCGAAATAGCTCATGGGTTTTGAAGCAAAGGAAAGGTACTTAGTGCACCTTTCATAACTCTGTCAGTCTTACAAAATGTCTGTAATACCTGATACATAGAACAGAAGTCCTACCCTCGAACAAAAATAAATGATACGCAGATGTAGTTCCACTGAAAGACCAGGAGGCAGGCAAATACCACCTACAACACAATTGCAAGTAAATATGATATTGGTATGAATTGTATTATTTTTCATGTTACGTTTGATGAAATATGAAAAAGAATTAACCTGGGTTAATTCTGTGTTAATGCTACATATTTCATAATGCAGTCTATAGCTACTCAGACAGATGAAACTAGTGTTTTACTTATGAAAAGAATATTGTTAAAAATGTAAGCTGATTAATTCATGTGGAATGATACTCTTCCAGTCACTATAAAAGTTAAGCTTTAGGCTTTTCATTTCAAGATGTTCTCTCTCTATTAGGGCCATATTTCAGATTAATAACTACCTGTGTGAGGTAAGATTAATTTAGGCTGGCTTAAATCATATGCCTTTCATAGAGTATGCCTTTATCTAACAATTGCCCTTTTCCAAGTGGAATGGAACAGATGCATTCAAAGTCTTCCCGTTTAAAGAAACTCTTTATCAGATGCCGGTCATTTACTAGGTTCAGGACAGAGCACCAATTACAGCACATCAGGCCAAGTTAAAAATTATTAACTGCACACTTAAGATCAGAATTAAGTTCCACTCAATTCCGCAGGCCTTAAGCCAATGTTTCAGTCACGGGTATATACCGGCATGCTGAATAAAAGACCTTTGTTAGTTTAACTCAGCTAATGAAGAACACAAGGAGGCACTGGTTTAACCAAGAGGACAGCAGACTACTGGAATCAATAGCTGTCTGCAAGAGAATTAGATAATCAAAGAAACTGAACAATGTAAATTAAATCAATTATTGTAATAATTACTGTGGCATTATATTTTCAGTGCAGACATGTTCTCCCAAAGAAACTGTATAAAATTTCTTTGCAAGTGCTAAACTGCTAGCTCATGTTCTGTTCACCCTTCAAAAAGCACCCAGTTGGAAACATTTTGAAAACATAGCACATATGTATGCACTATTTCTTTTAATACCACTTTATCTGCTCCTGCTAGATTTTACAAGAACAAATACCCATTCAAATGATACAACTACAAACACAAAGTATTTGCGATGATTTTTCCTAGATGTGCAACTGATTTCATATCTGATAACTCATATGAGACTCCTTTAGACCAAAGGTTACATCTTTTTAAAGTGTATCAGCAGGATATTTTCATTGAAAGCTGCATTTTTCTATTTTTGCAGCTGGCATCGGAAATTTCCTGTGAACGTAAACAAACTATACATATCTATACCCAGTACTCAAAAATAATTGTATTAACAATTTTGTGTGTGAATGTTGCTTTGCATGTAGAGGAAGAAAAGAGAGTAAGTTTGTACCTCTTTATTGGAGCTAAGTCATTAAAAAAGTGGAACAGAAAAAATTAACAGAAGGATAAATATTGAGGCTAAAATTTCAGAGAACATCATTAGACATCAAAGAATCTGTAAATAAATAAATACTTCAGATATAGTGCACATTCAAATCACGTTATTTCCTTGAATTACCAGGTTGTGTGCAAAACAAGTGTTGGAAAAAAATCTGTGAAAAAAATATACAGTTGTTGGAATTTGGTACACATGGCTTTCCCTCTCTTCATTTTAAGAGGACAAATGTAACGCTTGTTACATTTGCCTTGTTCTTTTAACCACAGATCCTCATCCTCACCTCCACCACATCTTTTCTACGCCCTCAGTTAAAACAAATGATTGGTCCATGATTCATGTGCCTGGACTCACGATGAAATAGCAGAGGCCTCTGACAGGAGAAGAATGAATAGGTATATGCAGGGGCCGAGGGTCAGTTACAAGCTCTTAAATGCAATAAATTAAATTCTGAGTAAAATCATTACCATTTAACATCCTAGCTTATACACAGGGACTGAAAATGCAACTCAAAGAAAAGTGTTTTAATTACTTCACTGGGTCCATGATTTTTCCCAGTATTCTCACCTTTGTTCACAAGTGACACGGGAACATATTGCAAGCACCTAAAGTTGTCTGAAAGTACTAGTGCCTACTTCTACCTAATAACTCTTTTACCTTTTGGTTTACTTTGTAGAATATGCTTAGTAGAGTGTACCTTGTGTGCATTTATATAGGACCACGTAAGATGAGTTTTTTAAAATTGCAAATAGACTACCTCCCCATTTTTCAAGCATACCAAAACCCTCTGTCTACTCAAGGCAGGCATTTGCCAATCAAGCAAAGGGGGTTTTTTTCTGCCAGGTTACGGTGCATGGAATAACATCTGATCTTACCTCTCCGTTCTCCAGAGGATGGATTTTGGAATAATAAGAAGTGCATATGACTTCATCATCTTTTACATAGGATGGAGTTCCAGGACGGGGATGAATGTTGTAGCGTGTCAGGCACTCACTGTCTGTGATAGCATAATACTGCCACGGTTGATAGTCTACACCATCCAGCGAACGCTCTAATATCCAATTCCCAGGTCGAGGTGAGTTAGCTGCTTTCACAATAACATAGGCAATCTGGAAAATCTGAAAAATAGATGAATTGTTAAAACATATGTAAGTAAATAATTATAAATTCATTCCAATTTCTTAATAGTTACCAAGCTAAGAACAGTAAATATGATAATGTTTGATTTTTTTTTTCCCTAAAAATGCAATATGGCCTCAGGTTCCACTGAAACTCTAACTACAGAAATAAATTCTCCATTAACATTTCTGAAAAAAGAATAGTTGCATTAGGCCAATAGAGACTTTGAAAATAGAATTAAAAAGCACTCTAAAAGTTCCACATAACTTAGTAGGTAATTGCTAAGCTGCAGTTTCAGCCAAATGTTTGCAAAGTTTGTTTTCAAGTATTTTCAATTTGTAGAAGTGGGTTTGTTTCTGTATGTGTATTTATAGACATACACTTTCTGCAATGTTTGAGTTGCCGAACGCTGTTACAATTTTATCGCTGTTAAGAAAAAACATAGGTTTAAGCTATTGAAAGGTAATCACATCGTGCTGAAATCATTCTATAAAACATTCTTGTTTCAATCACATGACTCAGCACTGTGGCCATAAATAAGCTTTATAGGACAGAGACACATCAAATATCACTATAAACAAACTGTAAGCATGTAATCAATGCTCATTATGGTCCATTTCACCTGCTTATTCAATTGATTTATCAAGGTTTATTTCTGTTTACAGGCTTGCTGGAATGCAAGCCACAAACGATACATTTGCAATTGCAGAATGACATACCTTAGTGACGCAGTTTTGTTTTGGTTTGGTATTTTTAACCTAGTAACATCTAGATGCTACAGAGGTAGAACTGAAGCTAAGGAATGGAAACAGCTATTTCCATTGGAAAAGCAGAACATATAGCAAGTTAGTATTTTTAAGATGCAGTGCTGTGAGTCTGCACATGAGGATGCCAGAGGGTATCATGGAGAGACCAGTGTTGATTTAATACTTAATGTTTTCTATATTGGGTGGTCATTGTAGAGAAGCTGCATGATTCAGACTTAGTCCACACAAAATCTGTTGTGAATACTTAGACAATCAGTAACGCTGGTGAAAGAAGACCCTACAGTAATCAATGGAAGAAACAGTAGGACGACTCAAATATTGTTTTTTAATAACCACCAGTATTAGTATAAAATAGAAATTATGTTAAGTGGCAGAGTACTGCAAATACTACAGTACATTTGATGATGGAGGCAAAGAAAATGTTTATCTCCAGTTATCACTCCTGCCTTCTGTGTAGATGCTGAGAACATGGTACAATCCAGAATAGTTTCAAGTCAGGAAGTCAAATCACTAACAAACAAAGTTTTTCAGTGGGAATAAGAAGGGAGTGAGGCTGTATTTATTTTGACCTGAAAAACATGTGCATAACTGTGCATTTGTGGAGGATTAGCTCAAGTTATCAATATTTTTCTTCAACAGCATAAAAGAAAATCCCCAGAGACAGGGAGAAACCTGTGTTTCATTCCATTGTTTCAACGGGATCATACAATCACTTGTCCCCTGTTTCACAAATGCCCTTTCCTCTCTTAAACTCATTCATAGATATACTCCATTGTGGCCACAAATAACTATAACTGTAACTATATTGGATCAGTGTCACCAATACTGTTTACAATATACAGAGAAAAACACAACATTAATATACCTCTTCATGCTGTCCCCCCCCCAGTTAAGCTCTTTCAGATGAAAGAAAATAGCTGGAGTGTTTAATTATTTATTATTTCCTAAGGAAGGTAATGAGCAACAGCTATATTTTAAGGAACTAGTTTATCAAGAGTTACTTTGTACATTGTCCTTTGCATGAGTAAAGAATCCAACGTACAATGTAAATTGTTTTTACACTAGCATGACCTAGTCAAACTGCATAAACTCTTTCAGCTCCAGTCGTTCAGAATAGATTTCATTCTAGAGTACTTCTAAATACTTTTTTAAAAAAACATTTAAACAAGTGTTTTACCCCAAGTTCTCATAATAAGACTATTCCTCATATGTTGAATGGGTAACAACTAAAGTTGAACACATTGCTAGGGCTTCTACCATGGAAGATCTGTGGTTTAGGACACAGCTGACAACAAATTCATAATCTTAGGTGTGCATACATAGTTGCCTCTGTGGAAGTCCTAAAATTTGCAAAACTTCACGGAAGATTCAATGTTAAATACTCCCTTTAGCCAAAAAAAACATTTAGCTCTGCAAACATCTTGGATGCACTGGCTCTATGGGGCCAAGAGGTGTAATCAACATGAAGTCTTTTTTTGTTTGCTTGCTTTGAAACACTAGGCTGTGTGGGTGAGTGAAACTTTCTACAGTTACTTTTCAAATTAGAGCCCTATTTCAATAACATCTCCTGCACATTCTGCTGAAGATTTGTTTGAAGTCTTGTTTCTTACCTTCTGGGATAGCGTACAGTTTGACTGCAATTTATTATATACCCTTGGGTTTGATTATTTTTAGCATACTTTGTAAATGAAATGCAGTGAAATTTTATAAAAAAAAACAGTGGAGAGGAAACAGCATATTGTAGTTTATAGTGGGGTGAACATTGTTTCTCTTAATCTAAACTTGACAACGAAAAAAGCTTGTTAACGTAAATAAGAGTACACAATTACAGTTTTTGGCCTGATTCAGTCTATTACTACTGTCCTAGCCTCTGAGAGTTCCTGTAGTGGCTTCTGCAACAGGGCCGAGCTATCTGCAACCCACTGACATGTGAAACATTCTCTTTTCTACTTCATGTCTCTATTCATGAGTGGAAGTGAAATACCGTTTTGTATAAAACAAAATGATTTCCTGGGCAGAGAAACAGAGCTGGAACTAAAGACCAGAATTACAGCTTAGACAGGTGTACTCTTCGCTGGGTAAAAAACTGGCTGGATGGCCGGGCCCAGAGAGTTGTGGTGAATGGAGTTCAATCCAGTTGGTGGCTGGTCATGAGCGGTGTTCCCCAGGGCTCAGTTTTGGGGCCGGTCTTGTTCAATATCTTTATCAATGATCTGGATGAGGGGATCGAGTGCACCCTCAC
>NW_008795490.1:13462947-13479723 GCF_000699145.1 Aptenodytes forsteri
CTCTACAACTACCTGAAAGGAGGTTGTAGCGAGGTGGGTGTCGGTCTCTTCTCCCAAGTAACTAGCAATAGGACGAGAGGAAATGGCCTCAAGTTGCGCCAGGGGAGGGTTAGGTTGGATGTGAGGAAAAATTTCTTTACTGAAAGAGTGGTGAAACATTGGAACAGGCTGCCCAGGGAAGTGGTTGAGTCACCATCCCTGGAGGTATTTAAAAGACGCGTAGGTGCTTAGGGACATGGTTTAGTGGGCATGGTGGTGTTGAGTTGACGGTTGGACTTGATGATCTTGGAGGTCTTCTCCAACCTTAATGATTCTATGATTCTATGATTCTAATTTTTAAATGTTGGTAGGCTGTTAATGCTAACTGCAGTCAAGGGAAGATGAGAGAGCACATGCATCAAAAACATGCCCTGGTTGATGTTGTTTCTGATCTTTCTCACTAAGGCTAGGCTGAAGAAAGTACAGGATGCTAATCCATGCTTCTTAGAAACATCTTTTCTTTGGGGGACAACTAGACTTGTAGAGCTTTAGCATGAATCAGGAATATGGTCATCCCAGCTTAGAGAACTAGACCAGTCACTACCAGCTCATCACAGTGCTATGACACAGACAACAAACATCATAGTGTATTCCATGCTTTAATATGCTTTCTAAACAGGTTGACAATAACAACTAGTGCAGAAAAACAGACTAAAATTAATGGCGATTCTCAAAGCAAGTCAATGTCATGGAAGCAACATTGACTTTCCAACCAATTGGAAAACTGTCTTTCTCCAGGTACAAGAGTAACCCTTCCTTTATTGCTTAGCCAGTGGTGTTCTGGTTACTATAATACAATCAGCTAGAGCTTAGTGGCATGTCTAATGTACCACTGAGTTTTGCTGTATTTTCTTTCCACAATCAAAAAAGTGAACCTGCTCAGCTTTCTGGAGCCAAGTTTCCCAGTAAATTGTAACACTGAGCTGTTCCCACAGGGTAATTGATGGAGCATGCCCGGTTTACTTTTCAAATAGCATCAATAAGCTGACACTTGTCAATTGATGTAATAATTGTACAGTCTTAGAGCACATCTGGTTTTGTACAAGTCCAATACAATGTCACCTGCAGACCAAAGTTTGCTGATACAAATGTGAAAACGGAGCAATACCAAGCTGCCTAGTAGCATGTAATAGTCCATTAACACAGCTGCCAAAGTGCAGCTGGCGCTTTTTTCTACTCCTCTGCTCATGTGACCATAGTGTAATTATGGGAGTGGGAGGGAAATAGTCTAAATAGTCCTTTAAGCTTTTCCCAAATTATAGACAATATAATCCTCAAGATGAGAAACAAAATGAGTCTTGGGTCTCATTTTCACTGGTAATTGTCTCAGCAGAGATCTGCAAAGAACATATTGTGAGGAACGGTTCCATAAGTTATAAGGCTGTATCTTCTTATGAATGCCTCATAAGACATAGAAAAGTGCATCCTACTATAGAGGATAATTTGCTACACTAATATTATTCAGATAGAGCTGAAATGAATCATTAATCTGCATAGGGTTAGCTAGTGAAGCAGGAAATCTCATTGTGTCTGACTCCCACCTGCGCTTCTATTTAAAAAATAAATCCTTCAGTTAGAAACCGGTCATGTAAGTCAGTATAAAATCAGAGAAAAAATACAGTACCACACAATTCTATAGAAGTATTTCCATTTCATTTTCCCAACAGAAGAATGTAATAGCTCTGATGGAGGCTTCCATCAGCAATCTTGTGTAAACTGCGTATCTACTTATTTACCGTAATTGTATTATGTTGTTGATTATTATCAGTTCAGCAGTCAAGTAAACATTTTATCGAGAAGAGTGCAGAATCTGGGCAAGGGTTTGTTTTCTTACAAGCTGGCATAAATACTGTTGAAACTTGTGGCCTTAAACATCCCATAGATTTATTTAACTAGCCATTCAAAAGTGCTGGCCTTAGATAATCTATCCACTAGCTGGCCCCAGATCTCACTGGTGGGATCAGCAAAGCACTGCAGACACCCCTCGTCCCAGTGCGAAATCCATCCGGATGAGTCAACTGAGAAAGCTATCTCAGAACGCCCTGCCGGCTAACAGGGGTTATTGGCTACAGGGGAGTACGACTCATTAAGAGAAGCAGGGGAAAGAACATTTTTGGAGTGTGTAAAACTTATTATGGGATGTGTTCAGGAGATTGTATAAATGGGTGAGACTTACTATGGAACATTTAGGGGAGGGACCAGAGGTGGGGAAGGGGAGGGATCAAGGTGGATCAGGGAGGAACAAGTGTAAGATAGAGGCAAAAGGAGATAAAAGGAACCAGTTGACTGTAAATGGCTAGCTGGTCAGCATGTTTGTCCTGACTGCGATCACTGAAGTCTGTCCTATTTTCTCATTAAATCCTGTTTCTAAGTATCTTCCATTTAGGTGTGCTCCCTCTTTTGAGTGGGGGTATGTGAACAAGATTTAACTTCAAGCTGGACTAGCCAGCAAGTAGAAGAGGTCTGAGTACCATCAATTAGAGTAGGGCTGCAAATTTCCAAGGCTCTTCTGTTTGGGTGTCAGCAGCTGGGGACACCAGTGAGATCTGGGGCCAGCTAGTGGATAGATTATCTAAGGCCAGCTACTGAAGCGTTGCGTGTTGTGTATGCATCCATAGATGTAGACACACACATGCCCCTAGCAGACTTTAATCCTAATCAGCTGGAGAGGAAGAACAGGGCGAGGCAGCCTGTGCTGTGTTTGTCTGAGTGCTGTGTGTTTCTGCGGGTGCTGATAGGGCACTGTGGTCTATTTATGTTGCTCTGTGCAGCTGTGCGTGTGTGTGTGTTTCACTCTCTCAGAAATAGGAGCTCTGCCTTGCTGCAGTCTTAATGTGAAGACACAGCCACAGCAGCCTTGCATCCATCAGGCTACCAGATTCAGTAACTTCTAGTACCTAGGACAACCAACAATCAGGAATCACGGATCTAAACAAATCCTCAATGCACTTAAAACAGTGTTCCTTGATCAGTAACTTCTATCTTTACACTCACATATAAAAACAACTGTTACATATGCAGGACATCATGCATCTCAAATTAAGTATCACATTTGCACTATTTTTCATTTTGGAATAGCCTCTCCTGCAGGCTTAAGACATGAAACAGATCAAATCCAACTACTTCTGCTAATGAGCTAAAGCAGAGGTTTTGTGAGTTTGAGAAACAGCTCCTCTTCTTCTCAGAGGCTGATATCAACTCCTTATGATTCTATGCGGTCAGTCATATTTCAATTCACATATGCTGTCATGGATTATTGTTTGTGTCTATTATTTATGAAAGAGAGTAGACAGTTTTGATGCAAGAACTTTCAAACAATTGGCTATTTAAGAACAACTAATCTTCTCATTTTAGTCTCACATCCGACTCAGACAGAGAAAAAGCCTAATTTAGAAATGGAGTAGCTCTTCAGAATCCTCAAACAACCATCTAGCAGATATCTTTTTCTATAGCTGTCCTCAGAGACAGTGTCCATGGTTTCAAACATTCTGCTCACAGTTAGAAATTCTGTAATTGAAATTGTTGGCATGGGAAAAAAAAAAGATGCTTAGCAGGATTCAGCTAATACCAGTTTAGAGAGCTGAACAGCTCCCCGCCATGCTGCAGTTTGCCTTCTAACGGCAATGTCTCTCCTGTTCATCTGAGCTGCTTCCAACTGAAATGCTGCTACCAGATGGGGAATTTGGGCTGAAAGATGCACACACTTGATTCCAGCATAGGGTTTTTTTTTCCCCACAGTGTTGCAAACAATTCTGGTTACTAGCTAGCAGGGCATCATCTGTCCCAGAAAAAATTGTAGCTACGAGTGTCATGCAAAATAAGATGTCCACAGCACTTCATGGGAAAAACTGAGAAAGATTTTATCATAGCAAACCGTGAAAAGCTCTACGGTGAGAGTCTCCAGATCAAGCCAAGTTTCAGTTAGAACTCTTCCACCTTTTCTAATTAGACAAAAATTCACTCATGTACAACGCTCAGTCCCATTCAGTTAATACCTGCAGAACATGCATTTTAAAAAAAAAAAAAAAATTAAAACACCTCAACTTAGAACAATCTCAGCTTTCTCCCTCCCCTGTATATAACTGCTAGAGAGGCTGCAGGTTCCTTTAAGAACATTTTCTTCTCCTTGAGAAAAATAGATCCTTTATTAATACCTCTCAACTTTTGCTCATAGGTGAAAGATGATTATAACGTGTCATTTTTTTAAAAAAAAAAAGCAAAGTCTAGTAAAACAGTGCACTTTATAAAATGCCAAACTGTAAAGTTCTCAAGTTGTCCAGATATTGAATATCTAAGATACATTAAACCAAATGGAGGGAGTCAGTACCTGTAAAGTGTCTGGCAATGTCAACTTTGTTCTTTGTAATCTTCTCTGTTGGTTTTCTCCATTACCCACTGTTCGGTTGTTTGTGAAGGCTTCAAAAAGAATAGCTGCTTTCTGTTGACCATTTTTGCTGCTCATCATTGGCCCAGTGTACACCAGAATTGAGGGCTAAAGTTAGTAATTGCTTTTCACAGTGCTTTCAAATAATAGCAGAAAGCAATTTCTTTTTTCTTTATTTCCTAAGGCTAATCACTTCTTTGCATGGAGAGAGAGTCTGGTGAGGAAAGGAAAATTGATTGAAATGCCAATATTGAAACCTTTCTTCTTCAAACCTAGACAATAGGAGAGAAGAACAGAAAAGGTGGTTCTTCTATTTTGGCGCTAAAACACAAAAAAAAAATATTTTTTTTTCTTGATCCAAGAACTGATGCTCAGCCTGGGTCCAGTAGTGTTGAGAGTACCCAGGGTAAAGTGTTCTCATTTCTTTCAGTGAGGCTTCCATGCAGTGTCCTCTCACCAGCTGCATTTCAGAGTGACCTGTCTGTTCCTCTAGCCTGAGAAGAACGATCTCAGCCATTTTTTTAGGCTCCATTTAAAAGTTCTACAATGCACAAATCTTGAAACCGGAACGTTTAAAAATTATTCTCAATCCCCTCACTTATTACAGACTCATACCACGTCTTTACATTTTAATTCCATAATGAGAATATTAATTTTAACATATATAAAACTATTTAGTCAGATACAGGAATAGCACATAAGAATCTGCTTTTCCTAGAGAATGCTTACTTTTCTTATAGAATCATAGAATGGTTTGGGTTGGAAGGCACCTTTGAAGATCTAGTCCAACCCTCCTGCCTTAAGCAGGGACATCTTGCACTAGAGGCTGACCGCTTGGTATTTCCAGGGTCCTCTTTATCGCCCTTTTTAAAAATAGGTGTGATATTCCCTTTTCTCAAGTCACTGTGGACTTCGCCTGACTGCCGTGGCTTTTCAAATACGATGGAGCGTGGCTTAGCAACTACATCAGCCAATTCCCTCAGGATGCTGGGATGTATCTCGTTGAAGTTATTCAGACTTCCTTTTTGTACAACAGAGAGTGAGTTCACGCTGCACTAATTTTATCAATGTGAAATTAAAGATCTTTTCTGCACAGTGCTAAAAAGTATATAAATAAATACTAGTAATTTAGTGACGTGATATGTTACCCACCTTGTAGAGAGGGATACAAACAGACATCTGAAACTGTTGTACTGTTAGCATCGAGCATCTTCTGCATTATCAACATTTAAACCTTTAACATTTCCCTGCTGAAACCTTCGCAAGCTTTTACTTTGAGTTCTCTGGAAAAGGACATGTTATTCACCATATATAATGTATGATAAGAGGCATCATCTTGAGGACCTGGGATTTTGATTTGATTTTGCTTGTAAACTGTTTGAGGTTAAGATCATTGATCCAAATATGAAATAGGCATGTACTAATTTATACCCATTCCCTGACCATGACACAATGTTCTCTCCATTTCAGTCTGGAAATATTGTGCAATACGAAAAACTTGAATAATGAAAACATGAATAAAGTAGTAACTTAAGCCTTCAAATAAAAAAATAGAGACTTTATTCCAAAATATTTTCAGCCTCTTATTTGCTTCTTTCTTTTCTTCACTTTCTCTTCATATACACCATGCTTCATTTCTTTAGCTAAACATGATAGTGGTTAAAAAGGCTTAAAAGTATATTCTGGCAGTGTTTCTAAGATGTCTCATGTCACTAAACTTTCGGAATTTCAAAAACATACACAAGGAAAGAAGAAAATTGAAAAGAAATGAAATTCTAAATCTGATTTCCAGATCAAAAAAGTATGCATGTTCATTTCTCATTTTCGCTTTTAGTTCTTAATACTTTTTAAGTTATCCTGAGAACTGCTTTAGATGTGGATATGTTGCTGTATGGCATAGCAGGGGATATATGGAATATAAAAAGTGAATTATGAGATGAGTAATTTTATGTTTCCATCTCATAGCCCCCTTTTACAATCAGAATTTACTTATGAATAATTAGAAGACATAACACATTAGGACTTAAAATGAAGCGGAAGGTTTATCTTCACCATGAAGTTGTATGTTCTGTGTAAGAACAGACCAAGTCTCTTGTTTTTCCATGTTTCGTAGCTGGAGAGATCCAATACATACCCTTCTCCAAGTTTCTGTAGTCACTTAGTCCACATTAGTCCAAATCAAACAAAAAGAGCTACATTAATGACTATTTTTACTGACTGTCTAAACTACATCATTGATAAGTAGTCTCTAAGTGCTTCCACAGAGCATATGACCTGCTGCACAACGACTTCATGGAGCACAGAGAGAGAGAATAATTTTGCCATCAATAGATTTGATGAAAGGAATATATATATATATATTCATTCTTCATTGTTCAGAACAAGGGATGATTTTATACAGCCCCAAGGCCTATTTAAACATTTACTTTATTACCATTAGTACTTTTTCCTAGAGTGGTTTTAGATCCACCAACAAATCAAGACCATCGCACAGATGAGGAAGAACTCTTGGCAATTCAGATTCAATGCTCTTGACCAAGCTCTGACCTACTGTGCATATTTTTAAGAGTAGCAGCATTTTACTCTGTGCCATATACTGATATCTGAACACTTTTACATCCTGCTAGCTTAAACAAAAGGCAATTAAAAACAACCTTAAGCATATTTCATCCAATCATTGTATAAATACTGGTGTAATGCCGCAAAGGACTACATGCCATTCATATGATGAGGTACTTCCTTGCTATTAGGAGTTGCTCCTACTCCCCTAAATCTTAACTTATACACAAAACCTTACAAAAAACAAATTAGTCAATTAATAACCTATCTCTTAACACATATTCAGCTGTCCTTCTGTTACCACAGTTTTCACGTGTATTACAGAATCTTGTTGCCCATCTTGTAGCATAGACCTTACATTTCAATAATGATTTTGTGATAAACGGCTAGCACAACAGAAGTGCTATTTCATGACTATCACTGTCAGCTGCAAAACTCATTTTTTCAAGTTAGCTTTTTATTCATCATAAACTATTCAATGATGATGTATTTCTTCAGTAAGGAGAGCAAAATCTGTTCAAGACTAAGACTCCTATGACCCCATTATTTGTCATGTCACCATTCTCCCAGGCTGTGTCACTTTCTTTTGAACCAGAATTGCCAATAGCACAAAATCAGAAAAAAAACTCGTATTCATGTCAGAACATATGTGTCACTCTGGATTCAAAGGTTACAATAGAGCATTTAGGACCTATATCCTGAAACTATTTACCTGAAGGATGGAAAGGTGAATAGCTCTCTTGGTTAAAGCCAAAATTAGAAAAGAAAAAGTGGTATGTATATTTATTGTAGTCATCCAGGGAAAATGTAAGGCAAGAAACCTCAGAAAGAAAAACTATAAATTCTCAAAATTTCTTTTAATCTTTGTCAGCGTGTATTATGAACTGAAGCTGAAAGGATTTGCTTACTTAGAAATCTTTCTGACTAACCACAAAGCAATAAAGTTATGGTCTGATTTAGTGGGGAGCATAAAAAAAATTGGGCAAAATAATCCTGTGGAGATTTATTGTTAATACAACTACTCAACCTAGCTAGCAGCACTTTATATGGTGGGTATTACAACTGATCTTTCAGGACAGTAATGGCTTCTTAGCATTTCAGAATGCATTGAAGAGTACTCCCTCCATATATTATTGCACCACTCATGAAAAACTTTCTTTTTTAATGCTGCAGGAAAGTCAACTTGAGTACCTTCACTAACACTTGTTTGTTAGAACATCTAAAAGCTTAATGCAGCGGGCTCTACTGGAGTTACGGCTCGCATAGATGTGCACTCTCGACCCTTAGCTAAGGAAAAAGGTCATTCATTTTTCTTTAGGCTTTTGTCTGAGTGATATCAACATGGAAAACTCTAGTCTGAGACAAGAACTGAGCCCTGGATGACATCTGTTACCAGTGTGCATATATTCTCTCCCCACGAAGAGAAAGCCAGGTGGAAAGCTACATAATATAAAGTATACTTGCTAATAGTATATAAACCAGGTAGTTCTTAAAAATGCTCATGGTGATGTCAAAATATTTACTACAGTTCTGTTTGTTTTCACAATTGCTAATCATTATGTTTTCTAGGTATGTTTGCTATAAATCCTCATTGGTATATTTTTGTGTTGTTTGTTTTCTGGTTTTTCTTTTTGCTTTTTTCAAATCATTTCATTATGAACTAACTTCAAATACAATAGTTTTGCTTTGGTTAAAAAGAATATCAGAAGGGCAAAGTACGATTTGTTTCATCCTACAGATATCTGATTATTGCATTACCAGCAAATTGTGAAACTAAAGAAATGAAAGGAATTACTAAAATGTTCAGATTCAAGTCTATGAAGGCAACAAAAAAAGAAATTTAAAAAAAAAAATCAGTATTAAAACTAACATCCAGTTACATGTGTAAAAATTGGCTGGGGTCTTTAATAAAACAGAACAGATCTCATTCTTTTTTTATATTAGTTCCACAGTCTCATTTTCATGGTTTTAGTTGCATCTTTTTTGGGCTGTCACTTTAATAGTTCATTACCACTTAGGTATAACTGAGCCAGAGAACCAGAGTTAGGAATTTTTTTTTGAGAGAGACAATTAATGCTTTGAATTCTCAAATGTTTACATTACTTCAAAACAGAATGATTCATGTGCAAGAAGGACTAAAAACAAATATTCAGGATGACACCTCTATGTTGCAGGCATGAACTGTAGCTCATAGATCAGTATTTTATACTTTAAAGTTTTACAATCAGTTGAAGCCAACGCAGAGTGCCAGCTGCTCCAGAGAGGGGTGGAATTGTTTTTCCCACCACCTCCAGAAGTATGTTCCTGTCCCCTCCCCCACGCTGGCATTAAAACCTCACGCAGCAAGCCAAATTAGAAAATTGATCTGGCAGAAACCTAACCCCCAAAAAACAAGACAAGACGTAGTTTTCAGTATCAAGGTGCTGATCTGGTTCGCTGCATGGCAGCACAAGTGCTAGTGCCAGAACAAGGGAGACAGGAATGTCTCCCTTTAGCCAGTTTGGGGAGGGAGATGCGATGGCGGGGAACAGCAGTCATGGAACTGCAGCATTACAGCCTGGACAGACTTTGCTTTTGTTCACATTTCTCTCTTTAGACAAACATTTTTGAAGATGGACAAAACAGAGTGGCATTTGTTGGTGAAAAGTCTCAGTTTGGATTCATTTTAATTTCTGTTAATTTACTTTCTGGTTTGGGGATGAAGAGAAGCTTTAAGCTTTACCTTTACAGAAACTGTTTTGAAAGCGTCTCAGACATTTGAAGCACATAATTGTTAGTAAAAGAAAATATTAACTGAAAACCTAAGCAAATATATATACAAATTTAACATATGAAGACCGACTGACAATTTTACTAATCTGGTTCTTGTATCCCAGGACTAACCAGTGTCGTTAACCTTCTCTTTATTCCTTCAGCTATTCTGATATTTGATATCAGAAGTTATTCAATAGAAAGCTAGCTGCAATATTTTTTTTTCCACTGGAAAATGTATTTGATATTCCAGAGCAGAGAAAATACAACGTGAAAACCAAGTATCTCCTAGTGATACACATATTCCTATACTATTGTGCAGATAATGCGTAAAGGCTATTTTAATATGGCTGGGGTGGTCAACACATTCTGATTCCTTGGCCACTGTTTGGTGAACTGTTGTTGTGTTGCTCAACACATTCTGATTCCTTGGCCACTGTTTGGTGAACTGTTGTTAGTTAAAATAAAAAACTATAAATCTGTATTAAAAGAAGCAATGTTGTTGGGAAATATCTTACCATCCAATTTTCCTTATATTTCACTGTGGCTGTAAGACTGACTTCAGTCAATCCCTAAAGGATTAGTCTAACTGGATCTAATTGTGGGGTTCAACTGTATAGACAAAGACCCACACAACAGGTTCCACTAGTTTTCTGAAACCAGACAACAGGGAGATGGTTCCAGAATCCAAAAATCATGCAACAACTACTAAAGGGTCAAGACTCAAAAACCTGGTTATTTCTTCTTTAAGAATAAATTGGACAGGGATGCAGACTGAGTAAATTCATGGTCTCTGCCGCTTAATTTGCAATATGACACAGTTCCTACAATACGTGTTTTCAGACTGGCTTTGGAAGGGATGGTGAAACACAGGCAATCTCATTTACTAGAAGCACAAAGAAATGGCTAGTCAGAAAGGGCAGCTTTATTTCTGAGATTACGAAAGTACTCCAAGCCAGTCCTTCCTATAGCAATCTTCTTGTAACCTCCTCAGTCAAACACTAGAAGGAAGGAAGGGAAGAGGGAAGAAGGCCAAAAGCGGGCAGAGAAGTGGTGATGGAAATAAGAATTTAATTGCTCATATAATCTTTCATTAAAAACAGCCATTCTTTAAATTAAACATATTACGAACAGGTAGCCTGTCTCAGTCTGGCCACACGTCTGGGCTACACCTTCAACACGGTTCTGCAAGACAGTACTTGCCACGCTTGCCTCAAGTCATCCTTGGCTAACAAACATGCAAACTCTGCTGCTGTGTAACAGTGATGAATTCTTTCAGAAAAAGAGTTGTGCTCCCCCAAGGGATCTGGCTAATGTTGTGCATCAAGGGAACTGACAGCTGAAAATGATGTTTCCTTCAAACAGCTATCAACACAGCACAGTCATACTGGTAAAGCAAAGGAGCAAACGACAAGCAAGGTCCCACAAGCAAGGTCTCTTCGCAGGAGGTTTCTCCTCTCTCATACTTCCCTTCTCCCCCAACAAAGGTCAGCAATATTGCATTAAGACATGGGGGAATACCACCATTTTGTTGTGTGTAGCATCTGATAGGCTTAACATAAAATCTGGACTCTGTTCAGACACAAAGCTTGTAAGGTTACATCCACAGTAGCTTTTTAGCTCAGATAAGCAGCATGCTTTTGAGGCGAATCTCCCAACTGTCCCAATTTAGCATGCTTTGGTTCACATCATGAATAGACCGTGGAGCTCACAAACTGGATTCCCTTCAGCTAAGAACTGAACTCTCCCCACAGCCAGGAGAACATGCTTAGACATACCTGATTCATTTTAGCTGCTAATGGACGTTCAGCCCATGGTCCAGAATAGAGCTAGTCTGAAGTAAATTTCCTGACAAGTGAGCTGGGTCCTCAGCACCAAATAAACACAAGTTCTCTCCCAAGTCTGTCCCCTCTCTCTCCCACTGCGACACGCTCTTTGCTAATGCAGGCAAAATTGAAGTATCAATATTCAGATTTTTTCCTCAGTTGCTTTCAAATTTTATCCAAATGTTCAAATTATAGGTCACATTTCACATTATGTATAGTAGCCCTCAGCATAGCAGCAGATGCATAAACACATTGTGCAACCCAAAATTCAAGCTTTAAAATAAAAATAATAATTTTTTAAAAATCAAGAATTATAAAGCACAGTAACAAAATAATGAATCACAGTCCATATTGTGCATGTGGTATCCGTAACTCAGCTGTGAAATATTACTTTCAGAAATTTATTATATGCTATTTCTGATGTTTGTAGCTGTCCTACCTATAATAGCAAAGAGTGAAGATGTGTTTTTCATGGGACTCTTCCTCCCTAATGATCTTTTTTTCAATTTGGTGGCAACTGTGCACATGCAGATTCTGTTTCCCATCATTGATAGGAGGGTTTTTTTCCCTCCCTTTTAAGCTCTTCCCACAGACTACCACACTGAGATTTTATAACACTAGCCTGAGTCCTCTCCTGTTATTTTCCTGTCCCAGCCTGAATCTCTCCTATTCATCTTGTCACAGTTTCTTAGTTCTCTCATGTCTGTCTTTTGCCACAGAGCCACTTAGTTGTACAGTCTTATGTAGACAAAGCAAAAGCAATCACTCAGTTTTGCAATTCTTTTCCTCTTCCTAGCATTATCCTTATTAAAGATACGTGATACATGTTTGTGATGGTGCACACGTGCATGTGTATGTGTGTATTTCTGCTCATGGGTATTAAAGTGAATCAAATAACAAATAAATCATTCAAAACCACATCAAAATCGTCCATTCAAATTATATTTGGACAATACAGAATTACAAAATAATGAATTTAGCATTAGCAGAATATTGCCGTCTGCTTTTCGTAAATGCTTTTCAAAATGCTTCTGAGCAAGTCAAGCATTCTTCTCCTACTTCCAGTTATTCAGTTCTCTGTATATTCAGAAATGCCACTTCCCAAAGTATAATATGTGCCATTTAAATAGTAAAGTCCATGAGCCTAAAAACTTACATTCTAAAAAGTACTGAAATACACTTCAGGAGAAGAGGGACTGCAGCGATTTCTACATGGAGTCAGACCACAGTTTTTTAGACTCCTTCCTCCCTTCCTACAGGAGGGCAGGGGACAGGATGAAAAGGCAAGGTGAAAGAGTTGGACACTATCAGAGCTTGAGAAACTTAAAACTGATGAATTGCAGTTGCTTTATAGAGAAATCAACTACATAGCTTAACCAGTTATTCTTGCACCTTATGAGGTGCACCTTATGAGATCTTACGAGGCTCTGAGGAGTGTCAACTACTTTCTTTTTCTTCAGAAATATATGCCTGGAAAGGATTACCTGGACACTGAACAGATCCTCCACAATGTCAGGCAATTAAGGTGATATACTTATTAAATCCAGAATTTTCTGACAGCATGTTAACTCTGGGTCCGCCTGAGTTCCACACATCTACAAGTCACATAAAATATTCCAGCACCATTTAAAAAATATAAAGCGTACAGTAAAAAAATCAAACCCCACATAAATATGCTCCTGGCACAAGTATCTTAGCAATATCAAGGGTATTGCCAACGTCCTTGTTCCCCACCACAGGAGGGAACTTGTTAATAAAAGTGTCCTGATGTGTGTAGAAATCAGAAACAGATGGGCTGACCACCTCACCTCAAACTGCCAACTGGTTTTCCTGTGTATTTGCCAATACTCTACTAATCTTCCCCATCACTGTGAAATTAAACCAGCTGAGGATTTGGGATAGCATGAGTACAGGGAATATGTTCTCCCTGGAAGTCTAAGCATTTCTGTTTTACCAACTCCCTTCTCTGTACTTCTTGAAGTGAAGGCTTATTTTCTGTCCTGCTAAATGTCGCACTCACCGGACCTGAATTACTTTTGTTGCACTTGAACTGCCCACCACTCTCAAGGCGAAACCCACAGACCCTACACAACCAGCAGGACTAAGAGATGCAGAACAGCAGGCACCTTCTCTTGATAATTTGCGAGTGCTTCATAGATACAACAACCTAGCACACCGATGAATCTACCCTGCCAAACTCAGATTTGCAGTTTCACTTTCAGTGACCAGGGTAGCTCAACCTCTCATTTTAACCTCCATTTAAATTTGTGTGAGCAACTCCCAAATAAATCCACATTAATATTTTGACCTCCTATGCACTTGCTGGATGAAAAGCACTGTAAAAAATAATTTCACATGTACAGCTACAAATGGTGTTCCATAATATTCTTGTGAAATAGATAAGATGGTGATTGTCAAAATGGCTAAAGAGTCTAGCAAAGTGAAGGGTTAAGAACAAATTTGCAAAGATGCTCAGAACCAAATAGTTCCAGTTTTCAACTCATATTTTTATAATAAATGGGGTACAAATTTCAAATGTACTTTAATGAATTAGAAACCTAGCCTCCATTATAGGTAAAAGCTCTTTATAAGTATTATGGTAAACCTCAACTGTTGGGAGAAAAGAAAGAAAAATACTCCATTTTTCCCAACCTGACTGATAATATTTTGGCTCCTTCTAAAGTTAAATATATTTTGCTTCTTCAGTTTATTAGTTATTGCTAACTAGTATATACCATTTTTATATGGCTACACTGCACAATAAAGTAAAAAAGGTATGTAGCTGCCCCAAAAGGCCAAGCATTATATAAATGAAGAAATTGTAATTATTTTCCTGATTTTTTCATGAAATTAGGATTGCTAAAAGCACTCCATGTACTGTCATAATTACCAGTAATAAAATGCAAACTAATGCATTCCTGTAATTTTCAGTCCATTACTTGTAGATTGTCATTTGTTATTTCTATCTCACAAAAAGAAGTTAAGCATTTTTATACTTAAAGCAAGAATTTATCAACACAAACATAGCAATTACTGAATCTCCTATAAGCCAAAGGTAAAGAATGGTATTTCTTTTAAGTGAGGTCTCAAAGATATCTGGTGACCTTCATCATTCATAGTGACTACTACACATGACACTATCTGGAAGAGAAATTTCATATTTTACTGACTACTTTAATAAAGCCTACAATGCTGTGTCTACAAAATACCCAAATAAGCAAACAAAACCTCCTAATACTCCTCAAAATCCAAACAACTCATTTCTTACTGAGCAGTCTGAAAGCTACGCAAATTGCAACATACTTTTTACTACATTTTGGGGAACAAAACTGTTGTCCTGTTCATGTAACATGGTGAGTAAACATAGCATGCATTCCTAACTACATGGGTTACTCGGATCATAAAGAGTGTGCCAGACAGCATTAATGACCTAGGGTCTTATCCCAACTCTCTCATATACTGCTCCTATTCCAGCCAATACAAATGAATGGGCTTAAGAGAAGGCATCAGCTTTAGTACTGCAAAAGGACCGCCAAGCTTTCTTTGAACAATAAGCAAGAGACCATGGGGAAAAAACAGGCTCATATTTAAGCCTTGTCTCATTTAGAAAAAAAAAAACAACAAACCCACACAACACACAGTGCAGTATTCTCAGACTGCTGTCAACTGGCACAGAAAAAAGCCTTTTAAATACATTAGAACAACCCATACTTTTTCGTCGATATAGTCACTGACCCTGTAGTTGCTAGCTTTTAGTATATTATAAAACCCAGAACTTTCGGAAGTGCACAAATTTGCTTATTTCTTATGACAATCTAGATACTGTCATAGCAGAAAAAAACAGAAGTTATAAAGCCCTAGTTTAGCAGACCTGACCTAAACAACTACACAAGTAAAATCATTAGGGTGATGAAAAATGAGGATGGTAATTTAGTTCTAATGCCTGAGAGCTACTCACATATTAACAGATCATAGCCAACAAGAGGCACAATCCCTTGCTGTAAAGGCAAACCAGTTAATAACTCTGAAAGTTTAAAAGACATTTAAAAAAACCCAAAACTTTTTAATGCACAGGAGCTTAAACTCAAACTTCCATAAAAAGGTTTAGCTCTGCTGATTGAAAGAGAAATGCACATTGAATACTTTTGCATATATAAGGCTAAAGACAGAGATGTAGGATTGTTTCTGCCAGTAACACTCAGGGCTTCAGAGCCAGAATGCTAATAATTCTTCCAGGATTCAAAGGCTCTTCCAGATATAAAGACTACTGCTTTCCAAGTACTTCAGCATTACAGATACAAGGTACTTACAAGAATTTTTACCATCAGATCATTTCGATGACAGGTTTTTTACAAGAAATAAAGGACAAAAAACTAGAAATCCAAGCATTACTCTTCGTTAAACCTTACTGAAGTTTTGAGTTCTGGACTAAGCTAAGACTAAGTTTGATCTCTTACAACAAAATAGTATATATGGATGCACCCATGTGTCTCAGTGTCCTGCCTTTCATTTCATTTTATTTTATTTTCTGACAAACTATGCTTTATTCAGGCCTCTTCAGTTGATAATTAGCTATTGACCTCCTTAAGTATGGCTAAATGAGAAAGAAGGGAGATAAGGACAGGCAGGTTCCAAGTGAAAGCCGTAAACCAATAATAATAAACTGAAATAGAAAACTGATCTCAGTGAAGAGATCACAGGAAAGGGAGTCTCTCTCCAGTGAGCCAGAGAGAGGGCCTTCCCTTTCTTCTTAACACCTGGAAAACAGATTATGACACCATTTCCCACAGCATTCTCCTGGAGAAACTTGCTGCTCATGGCTTGGACGGGCATACTCTTTGCTGAGTAAAAATCTGGCTGGACAGCCAGGCCCAAAGAGTTGTGGTGAATGGACTTAAATCCAGTTGGCAGCCGGTCACGAGCGGTGTTCCCCAGGGCTCAGTTTTGGGGCCAGTTCTGTTTAATATCTCTATCAATGATCTGGATGAGGGGACTGAGTACACCCTCACTAAGTTTGCAGACGACACCAAGTTGGGCAGGAGTGTTGATCTGCTCGAGGGTAGGAAGGCTCTGCAGAGGGACCTGGACAGGCTGGATTGATGGGCCCAGGCCAATTGCATGAGGTTCAACAAGGCCAAGTGCCGGGTCCTGCACTTGGGCCACAACAACCCCATGCAGCGCTACAGGCTTGGGGAAGAGTGGCTGGAAAGCTGCCCG
>NW_008795490.1:13482339-13522648 GCF_000699145.1 Aptenodytes forsteri
AGTGGTTGAGTCACCATCCCTGGAGGTATTTAAAAGACATGTAGATGTGGTGCTTAGGGACATGGTTTAGTGGGCATGGTGGTGTTAGGTTTACGGTTGGACTCTCAATGATCAAGGGTCTTTTCCAACCTAAATGATTCTATGATTCTATGTTTTGTGGTCTGATTCAAGTTGCAGACAAATATGGGCAGCCACAGACCAGAGGAGATTTTAAGCGGGGGAGGGGGAAATTAATTTGTTACCTACTTAATTGAATACCAAAACGGTCAAGTTTAATAACACGATGAATAAATTTGGTACCAGATAATTGTTCTGTATTTATCTTGGCATAATACAAATAAAATTATTTTCCATCTACCCTCAAATCCTCTTGCATAAATACCTGGCATTTATATAGCATTTTCGTAAGCATCAAATAACTGCATTCTGTGTAGCAACATCTGTCAAGCAAGATTCCACTAATAAGAGGCAATTTATTTAGGGACCTCATTAGCCAAACTCCTCCTTTTATCCAGGCTGTCCCTCAAAATAACCCATCACATGCACATGTATCCCTAGCACAGCTGAACTATTTTTAGTGTATTTAAGTATTTTTAGTGGGTTTTGTGTATTTAAGTGTATAGTACTATGTTACTGAAACAAGAAATAACAGTATTCTGAACGTAAACTTTTATTCACATTAATTTTTCCCTGAAACTATCTTTTAATTGTCTTTAAAGAGCCAAACCAGAAGTTATCATGAAATAAATACTGAAAATGTTATATTTAATTTTAGACATGATTACATAAAATTATATATGAAATAATTATTTTTAATTTGGTACATTATGTTACAATGAAAAGGTCAGTCAGAATTATCCATATAAACAACAGAAAGTTATAGGAGAAGCTGAGTGTGTCTCCATAATATAAAAGCAACATAGAGCAAAGAGGAAAATAATCCAGGTGATCTGTTGTGCAAGAAATAAAGCCTTTGCAGAAACAAACAAACAGAAGTCTACCTGTTGGAGGTCCAATGTAACAGTCACATAATGATATTCAATTCCATTCTGGATACTAGGGCTTTGCCACCAAGTGTTCTTGCCATCAATTGCATTTGTTATCGGATGTCGTTCTGTTAGAACAGCAGAAATACACAAATATATTTCAAAATTAAGAGATTTAAATGGTTTTAGATCTAAAATCTAGATTTAAATGCAATTACAGAACTAATAAGGCAGCACTTTAAAATAAAAACCAGGAAATTAATTCTTCTTTTACTCTTGGGGCACAGTCATGCTTATTATTATTGGAATACTCATCTAATGTTAGTTGTTTAATTTTGGTTAGAATCACAAGAAGGTGATTCAGAACACCTAAATGCACTTGGAGGATCTCCTGATTCCACAGAAAATGTAGGCATCTAAATCAAGTGAACACTTCCTGCAGTCTTCCAAAGTTTCAAGTACTGTAAAGTCATCAAATGTTGCAACAGAAACAACAAATCAGGAACCTGAGATATGGTGTGCAAGGAAAGCAGAGATTAAAGTAATACTGGTACTTGCATTTCTAAGACATTTCTAAGCACACATGGAAATAATTCAGGAAATAATTCAGAAATCATTACAGAGAAAATGATTCAGAACTGATTACAGAATATATTTCTCAACTGGAAAATTGTCTGACTCACATGCATATAAAGAAGGTTTGCTTGGTTATAATCCATATCAAAGTCTAAGATGCATTACTTTTCATGTCTACATTTACTCTGCTGCAGTGTCCCAAATGAATCCCAAATAATAGGGATAAGAATTTACCTACAGAAGTGAATTCTTCCTAGATTTCAAATCTTCTAAATTATTGAAGTTTGCTTACACAGTATTTTAATGTTATTTAGACTGAGAAAAATCGCACTCAACATTTCCAGGTTACTTTTTGTGGTCAATTCGTGTTTCTTTCCTGTACAAAATGGAGAATAGCATAACCTCAATTTTAAAAGGTAGAAGGATCAATATTTTGAAGTCCCTAATTGCCTAGAACAAGCCTGTACATTATGGGTAAAGTAACCCAAAGGAAATTCAAATACAGTAGGTTTCTTCTATGCAAGTTCTGTCTGCAAGAACATAACAAGATAGGAGAAATCCTACCCCTCTCATTCAGGATGGCTTTCTAAACAGACAGGTTTTCTTGATATAAAATTGGAATATGCTTCATTACTAGCTAGTCCTAGAATTGCAAATAATTACTTCATGAACTGATTAATTTACTTGTTATTGTAATTATTACTTAAATCAACCAGCCAGATTGATAGTCTTTGTGTCTGGTTTTTTGCTACATCAACCACCTGTGGAGGACAGGAGTCCTAGCTCATTAAGGAAAGCCAGACTGTCTGAACATATTTAAAGATACAATTAAAGTGCTTTGTGGGAGTGAGGGAAGGCACAAGCCCTGAAAATTGAAAATGCCAAAAATTTCATTTAAATATCAGATTATTCAGTGGCATTAGTGGGCACCAACATTTGCAAGTTAGAATACTGGTGCTACAAGTGATGTTATTAGTAGCTTTATCTTTATATTGAAGAGAAAAGCAAAACAAACCCATACTTTACATGTTGTCAGTTCCCACAGCTCTGATCATTTTCACAAACCTTGGCTTTAAATGAGTGCTAGCAAAAATCTTCTATAAATCAAACTCAGAGCTCCTTGGTGATTGTGACAGAAGCTGTCTAATTTGAAATTTTGATGTAAGTCTCTTCAGGTGAAATTGATATAAAGGTAAATCATGAGAAGGAGGGTTGGGAGAGGAATCAACAATTAACTGTAATCACCATTATGAAAGTTTAATCATAATTAATTTGAAAACACTGATTAATTGCTGGCATGTTTTGCCTATTTAAAAGGGAAGGGAAAATAATATAATATTTGCAAAAAGGACTGGATTGCAAATGCAGTTCAAGGACCAATCTCCCTGATGGATGGCAAGGGGGAGAACTTACGGAGTGAGCCCATCAAACTGTGCTCTTTAATTTGGGCTCACATGTGATTAACCAGGGAATTTGTGTTCATTTCCTACTACAGTAATTAAGGGGAGGCACTCCAGACTCGCACATTCCAGGGGGATCATTTAAAGTCTGGTTACATTACATGATTCTCCTATTAATGAGCCATCTCTGTTTAAATAAGGCACTTCCTTCTGCCAAATGAACATTTAAAAACCTTAAAATGAGATGTGGTTGGCAACAAAAGACCAGATATTATGAAGCTGGGCAGATTCAAGTTTTTAAGAGGGTAGGAGTGAGGGGAAACACAAATATAAATCATTCAGATGGGGTTTATATATATATACATATGTATGTCTGTGTATATACACATACATTAGTGTACACTATCTGATATCATAGGCAGGACGTACGAACAAAGCAATCCAGCTCTGTTTTAGGTTTGGTTTCTGAATTAAACAAACTTGATATAGAAAAAACCTTGTAAGATGTGCATGCGTCTCTAAATACCCATCCATAAAGAAGGGAATCTATTGCACAATGTTTGCCAGTCGGAATGGTTCCAAAAGCCCCTGGAATGTTCTCTGAGTGAGACACACTACTACAATGTAACATAGCATTTGAATGCTTATATTGCTACAAAATCATGTGACTTTTCCTCAGAAGGTGGCATTTACTACAATTAAAAAAAGATGTCAAAACGTAGAAACTATCTTGGGAAAAAAAAAATAGTTGCAACTGTGTTCAGACAAATGAAGTAGTCTATACTGGGGCAATTATAATTAGCTTTGCAAATACAAGATGGGGAGCAAAGGGATAGGTAGCCATTTAGCAGGAAAGCATCTGGGGATTATAATGGACAACTAGCTATATATCTCTCAGTGGTGTCACACCATTAAAAATGGGAAATATCTAAGTAAAACATGAAAACAGTAACATATTCTGTTCATTCTTAAGCAAATCTGCATCTCTATGCAGTGCTGGTAAGAGCTCAGGTGAATTTTAATAAAGATGAAAACCTCTAGAGATAATTCAGAGAACTGCAATTTGCACAGTTAGAGTTCTAGAAAACATGACCTGTGAGGAGAATGAAAGAAAAGAGATAGCTTAGTGTAGAAATTAGACAGAGCAGCAATACCATCAACCCTCAACTAAGTAAAAGACTTTTGTAAAGAAAAAGGGAATAATCCATTCCTTGTATTGACTGAAGTTAGGAAAAACGTAACATGAATTTCTGCAAGAAAGATGCAGATTAGCTATTAGGAAAAGACTTTGTAATGAGTAAAATAACTCTAGGAAGGGTGGCCCTGGAAGGAAGTTTCTAAGGAGAAGCTAAACAAGCTCCTGTCTGGAAAGCTACAGACATAGATAGCTCACCCTGTCTAGAACTAGCAGATAGATTAAATGTTCTCTTTTCATTATTTTTTTCCCTGTAGTTTTAAGTGGATGCTTAAATGTGCTTTGCCATGAGGTGTAAATGTATCTGAACTAGGTTTTAGAGGGAAACAACTGGAAAAAAAGAGAAATTGTCTCCATGCTTCTGTGGCTGTGCTTCATAAATGGAGTGCTTCCATTCATAAAATGGAATTTTATATATTCCATTAAAAGCTGTCTTAAGTGTCTCTACACCCTCTACCATCTACAGTGCCAACATACCCACAAAAATCTACAACATACCCACAAAAATCTAATCTACAGTGCCAACATACCCACAAAAATCTAACAACGTTAATGCTGTTCATGTCTTTCACTGCAAGGTCACATGAAATTAAACTTGTGTGACTTGACTAACAAATTTTCTTAGTTCTAATCTTCCCAACTATTAGAAACGTGCATCTCTGAAGCAGATGATAACAAATTTATACTTGAAAACTGGTTTTGCTTCTGGGTAGTCTTAAAAAAAGCAATGTTAGCAAAGATCAATTTTAATATGAAAAACTAAGCAATTAAACCAAGCAGTGCTCCATTATCTTATCTTCTTTTTGCTGGCTCAGTGAAATGGAATTAACATCAAGTGAAGAAGAAAAATATCCCAGAACGCAATAAAATAAAACTGGAGTTGGCCCTAAACTGAAATTTCAGATGTTGCTTAGATTGGCCAAAATGTTCAAATTCCACATGTAGGTATGCAGGTAAAAGTCATCTGGTTTTCATTCATGGTCAGTATATATCAAGAGAATTCAACAACAGCTGCAGATAGTTAATTTTTCTAAATCTGAATTTAGGTGCTCCACTTTAAGTATCCGAATTAGAAAGTTCAGTTTGAGGACTATACATAGCATACAGATTTTGAAATACCAATGGAAGAGATGAGTAACCTAATTTGAAAAGAAAGAGACAGACGTTTCATAGTAATCGGGCCCGTGACCTACAGTTTTGTTTGCTGAGTATCTACAACCTTTGGAAAAAAAATCTTTTTAAAGGAACAAAATGAAAATGGCACACGTACGATGTGGAACCCTGCTCCTTTGATCACAAATACGGCACTGAGGGTTCCTTGCAGGCTGTCCAGGTACATGTTCAACAAGTTTGCAGTACATTTCCCGACCCTTTTCTCCACAGGTAGCGTTGGTTGTGATGAGAGCATTAGTAGCCAGGTTCAGCACTGCGGGAAACAACCCTGCAAACAAAATGGAATAAAATCATAAACAAAAGCAACAAAGGTGAATTCAGCAGCACAATCATAAATGAACATAACACCTTCTATGACATTAAAGCAAAAGGCTTCGTTTTCAACAACTATGGAAGTAATGAAGCACAGAAAAGCACCAACAGCTTTGGTTTTGAATCCAGAGTTTAGACATCAGAATAAAGCCATTATACTGATGGTGTCCTCCTCATTCCCTTCTAAAATTCAAATTGGTACCCTCTGGTTATATCTTGAACAACAGCAGGACGCCAAAGGAGAAAGTAAAGTATGGAAACATACAAAACATCATAAAATGATTTTTTTCATAATCAAACCTCGTGTTCCTATCCAATTGGACTTTGAAACCTTGTATGCAAATTACCTATGAAAACTCTTTATTATTCTTCTTTTCTGCTTACATCTCCATGGGAAAGCTTTTCCTTCACAGACTGCATCACTTGTATTACACTATTACTATTCTGCTTAGGGCCTCCTAGTCACCCTTGTCATCAGAGTAGCTAAGTAATTCATGCAGCAACATGAATAGCATCTGTCATGTGTGGTTTCCCTTTCCTCAAGAAGAGGATAATATATACAACATTATGTCTTTTATGGCAGTACTGTTGTTATTTTTTTCAGGTGCACATGCTGAGTGATGTATTATAATTCTCATCCAGCACAGCACTTAAGCAAATGTCTGAGTGCTCTGCTGAACCGAGTTCCACGTAGCAGTAAGCTATAAAGATTATAAACGATATGAAGAACAATCATTAAGGTGGGTTACTCTCCTTCCCACTAAATACTGATCAAAACCTTTGAGCCGTGATAAAATTGATCCATGGAGACAAAGTGATATGATACGTTGAATGTATACATTAGCTCCTCACATTAAATCAATCAGTTTTGCATCCTCGAAAGCGTAATTTGCCATGGCTGCAGGTTAAATGAAAACAACAACAAAAAAATCTGAGGTATGGATTGGGATCTTCTTCAGATTTATTTGATGACAATTTCCACCGGCCCCAAACCCACCCTTCTGCAATTCATTCAGCTTCTAACCCTATTGTATTATTATAAACTTAAAATAAGGCTTTAATCAAAACTGAATCTGCAATTATTGTACACTGATAAAGCTCCCTTTATGATGACTTTCATTTGCCTCCTCTGCAGATGGACAACACTATTCAACTGACTCCTTTCAGTTCTTTAACTCCAGTTTCCTGCTTGTCTCTGAAATTAATGTGTATGCCATTTAATTACCAAGCTTGGGTGGTCACGGTACAGCTGCCCTCTGACACTGTGAGTCAGCGACTCTCACGCTCACTTTAAAAACATGTTAAACGTACTGCTTGAGCAAGGCAACCCATTAGTTACTAACCTGTCCAATTTGTATAGTCAATCAATAGTTGAGATTTTATTTATTGTCTAGCTTGCTTCTTCTGTATAGATTACAGCCCCGTTTCATCACATTTTAAAATCTATACAGTTGTTCTTGTATTTTTATTCAATGCATTCAGTGATATTTGCTGCAACGGGGGCACATGGTAAAATCTGTGTAAGCATTAGCTGAGTAGATGAATTAATAGCTGTGAGTTACAGCCTCATTATTCTCTTGTTAGGCTGTACAAAGTTAATAGCGTAAAAGCCAGTAATCATTTAGTCTCAACAGAGTCTGGCATGCGGTTTGGAGTTAAGTATTTTATTTCCTCAAAAATGAACCTCGTAAAAAGGACAGAATGATCCTACATGCAAGGAATTGCAGTAGAATGGCATCAGGGGAATAAATCCTTCAAAAAACAGTGGAACAGCTGAAAAAGAGCAGGCAAAAAACCTCCAAATTCACACAGCTATAAAAATATTACGTTATAAGTCTATACACAAATCATACCATTGTTCTAAGTTTTAGCTCAAATTTTAAATGTAAGAGACAGAAGTAAATGAAGAGTACTTAAGGAACTCATCAATTAGACCATAATTTCACTCTCAGGTGACCTCTTTTATGTACAGTGCAGCTTAGGGCAAAACTACCACACAGCCTTGCGCATAATCAGTACAAACACAGGCACCGAAACCAGTATTGGGTGTTTCAGTGAAGAGGCCGTGCCAAGATCCAGTGCCTCAGAGAGCAGTGCATCACATTGCATTCCCTGCAGGTTCACGGGAGCGGATCTGACAGGCAGAGAGCAAGAGAGGCACGAAGCGCTCCTACACCGCACCCAGCACTTCGCGTTTGGTATTGATTAATTCCCCAGCCCTGGAATTTTAACAATTTTAAAACTACAATTGACAACTACATATTTGAACTTTTTTTGAACAACCTTTGTTTGCGAGGAGCAGGGAGTTGGACTCGATGATCCTTATGGGTCCCTTCCAACTCAATATATTCTATGATTCTACGATGCTGCTTTGTATAGCCCAAAATAAGGCTTTGCTTCTAAAGAACATTTGATCTGCAAGCCTGATGGAATGGAGGAAGCAATACTATTCATATTGCTTTCTAGCAATTAATATATATAACACTTTCACAACATAGGCATGAGATTCTAGCAATACAGAAGATGAAAGCATTGTCTTGAATCCCTTATTTAGGCTCTTTGAATATGAAATAAAAATGTGAATGTTCATGATGCTAGTACTGTTTACCCTTTCTAGGATTCCCATCTATCCAACCATAAATCCCCAGGAAAAAGGCAAGAGAGCTCAAAACACCACAGTTCTTTTTTTTTTTAGAGAATTTTGCCTTATTTTTCATGATGATAATCATACAGAAGAAATATTTTAAAATTGGTGTACTAGTTTTGCACCTCTTAAATAAATTATAAATTTTATTTAGTTATCAATCCCACCTTGAATTCTATGGGCATCCTGCTATGAACTACTTCCAAAAACATGATCTGCTATAATTACAGACAGCTCTTCTTTCTTTATTGCCCAATACCTTTAGTAATCATTTGCTCCACTGCAAACACTGGATAAAAGACCTCCGAGTCAGAAACACATTATCTCTATCTTGTGTAGCTCAAGTGCAAGCAGAGAAATTCTACTCCCTTCAGCTGCCAGCTACATCAATCTTTTCCCTCCTTTGTGTCACTGGCAAAAAACAGATTAGCACTCATTTCTACCTGTAAAAAATACCAAAATTCTAGCAATTGCGTGGAGGAAATAGGTAGAAAAGATTGGCTTGTAATTAGGCGGTGGTTTTAACAGCTTGGATTCAATTTCTGGTTTTCAACAGACTTCTGTTGCATGAAGAGAAAAACAGTCTCAGATTCTCACCTATGAAATGGGTACGGTCATCTTTCTGCTTTCCACTTTGGTTTTTAAGCATGGAACACATTCCATGGAACTTTTAGAGCGTGGAAGCCCAATAGACAGTTTGTTTAGTATTGACAGGTGATTAAACTATGAAAGGAAAATAACACAGAAATTAATCAAATTCTTTAAGGTGGTGTACCATGCAAGGGTAATCAAGAAAGCTGCTCAACTCTCTACAGAATTAGTGATGGTAAGTCCACTGTGAACAGAAACAGTTTTAGAAAATACTGGTAAAAATGAAAAGCAGCAAATCAGCAGGAATAGCTGATTTTTGCCTACAAACTCCGATGTACTCAAGTTTTACACTGCCGTTGTTCTAGTTAAGTAGGGTGTGGTACCAAAGGGCTAACTACATTATCAGTTTTTTAAATGGTTCCTGGATCAAAGCAGATCTGAATATCTATCTTAAAGACAAAAATAGCAGATGCTTGGGAGCAATTTTTTTTTACAGAGGCCTCACAAATCATCCCTTAACAATACTAAAGTTCTTTGTAGACATTGGCAAGCATATAGGTATGAGTGATTCACCGAGTTCAACATATTTAGATTAACAAACAGATTTTGACAAGATTCCGCAAAGGCTATTAAAGGAACTAAGCTATCATGACGTATGAGGGAATGACTTCTCATGAGATAACAACAACAAAAAAAGGAAAATGGGGAATAATACTGGAAAACCACAGCAATCTTTGCTGAATCCTGTTTTGTTCAACAGTTACATAAGTAACTTAGAAAAGAGGATAAAAAGTAAGGTGACAGTTTATTGATGATATAAATTATTCAGGATAATCAAAATCAGGACAGACCACAAAGAGTGGTAGAAAAATTTCACAGTATAGTATGTCTAGGCAATAAAATGGCAGATGAAATCAAGGAATGGAAATTAATACATGGGGGGGAATATGATAGGCTCTGCACTAGCTATTATCACCCTTGAAAGAGTTATTATGGATATTTCAATGAAAACATTAGCTCAAGGAATAGAAACAAAATGTTATTACATTATCGCATAAATCCATCTGTAATGACAACTCAAATACTGTATGATATTCCTTATTTCTCATCTCCAAAAGGACATGGTAGAACTAAAAAAGATAAAGAAAAGTGTGACAAGATCACAGCTGTGGATCAACTTCTGAATGTAGACATTAATAGGCTATGAGTCTTCTACCGGGAAAAGAACTGATTGGGAGATGTATAAAATGACGTAACTGTATATAAAATCATAAATGGGTTTAGCAAGTGAACATCTGGAAGTGAACATGGTAAGTTTAGTTACCCTTCTACCACAAAGTGGGGGTGCTAAATCAACTTATCATACAGAAGTTTTCTTCATTGATTGGGATTTTTTTGTCTGTTTATAAATGGAACTCCTTTTCAGTGTGATAGAAATTAAGTTCTAGAATACATGAATAAATTCTATAATAAAATGGTTTTATTCCAAAAGCAGGAATGAATTAAAACCCAATTAGAGTAATACATAGACCAAGGGTTCAACTGGGGCTGTTAAACACGAAGGGCTTGGTGTTCAGAATACCCCTAAATCCCTGGCTGTTGCAGGGTTTTATCTAGGGAGGCATCACTGTACTCTTTCTCTTCTTTCACATTTTTCCTCAATATTGCCTGTAGCTGTTTCTTACTAAGGCTGGTAGCACACACATATAGCCCAACATCAAGGTCCACCCAAAATGGAATAGAAACTGTAACCTTAATTTTGTGTGGCGTTGCTAATGAA
The DNA here is from genome assembly GCF_000699145.1 of Aptenodytes forsteri. Classification (NCBI taxonomy): domain Eukaryota; kingdom Metazoa; phylum Chordata; class Aves; order Sphenisciformes; family Spheniscidae; genus Aptenodytes; species Aptenodytes forsteri. The sequence continues at coordinate 13,492,997 of NW_008795490.1, forward strand.
ACTATAATATTTTTGGCATATTCATTTTTTTCCACCAGCTATTGTCCTCTATACTACTTCCCATCATTACCTTGCATCCACAGAGGTCTCGTTAACGGCTACTTATTCTATAGATCCTCAGAACATTCTCCGAGATTGGTGATTGCCTTGCAGATTTCTGCAAAGCAGAATTACCTAATTCATTTTCCTATGTTTTCCTCATTGCATAAAGGAAAATAAGAGCGCAGTTTCACATGTTTTCTTTTATGTACTTTTCACATTTCCTCACCAACTTCCAGCTCATAAAACCCAATGAGTATCAGTGGAATAAAACCCACCAATCTGATGCCTGGCACCCTGCCCTATTTTGTCATGCTCTATTACCTACTTCTCTGCCAAACTGACAGATTCCACATGCTTTATTTCAATAGTTGAGATCAGCAGAAGCACATGAGCTACATAAGGAGCAGGTACAAGACATTTTCATAAAGCCTGTCAGCTGCTGAATTCAATCTCATTCTCACTCTCACTCTCCTCCCAAATAGCGCTATTTGATTGACCTTCAGAGCACACTGCAAGACCTAGTTGATTTCCCTAGCTGAGAGAGGATGGAGGGATTCTAGCGGGAAATCAAAGATATTAACTATATTTCCAGCTGCCGAATGGTGATTACAGGTTCATTATGAAGTGGGGATAGCCACTGGGGTAACCGACTTTTAAAATATGTCAAGGAGCAGCTACAGCAAAGGAGGGGTACTGCAAATAGATATGAATGTAAACAAAATAATTACCTTGTACATTAGTCCTCCTACCATTTACCAATTCTGACAGTTATGTTTTCCTTTCCTTTCCTTCCCTTCATATAACCCATAGAGCGTTGCAAATACTGTTTCAATCACATCAGCATCCTACGTCTACAGAGCAACTGGTGGGATACGACTCAATAGAAGGACACTCCAGCATTACAATGGAAGCAGGAATCACAGGGGAAGAACCAAGACCAAGATTATAACCTCTGTTAGGCTTCTGCTACTGCACAGGGGAAGCAGCAGCCACCTTGAGTGAGAAACAAGGAACCATCAATTAGTGATGGGAGACGGAAGACAGCAGCAGAGATCTTTGCATGGAGATGAAGGAAGGAACTGGCTAACTGAGTGGGGGAGACCAGGAAAGAGAGAAGAAAATTAGGAGAAAGACCACTGCAATTAGATACTGAAAGAAGGCTCTGTAACCTTTCTTCCTGACAGATAATGGTTGGCACACGAAATTTTGCATTTAGTATTATTTAATGTCTAGATTGTGATTGCACAGTGATAAGATCAGTGCCCTATTTTACTGAGGGTAAAATTAATATAAATAATCGCAGTCCCTGCACACATAAGCAAAGCGTTAACACAAACAACATAATTTTTTTTTTTAATGGTATTTTTTAAATACTTCCAAGATAGAAGACAAACTTTGGTTTACCCACTCCGGGATTTCTTTGTGTCTTATTAAAGCATTAGAACTGAGAAAATATTTTCCTCCTTCAAAGAAAGCTCTGTTAAGACCTGCATATTCCTCTTCTCTCTTCTAAACAGACCAATATTTGGCACTGTATATTTCCTTCAATCTTCTCAAAATATCCCTAGTCTCTTCAAAGAAGCAAATAAAACAGCCTGCCTAAATACGTCTAACTTTTCAAGCCAATCTTCCTAGTCTATAGAGTACTTTGAAATGTTCATGCAGTCAAGCAGAGCTGTTTGCCACTGAATTTGTACTAAAAAGACAAAAGAGAATATGTCAATTTCAGACGTTCTAAGAAGTGTCACTGGAAAAAGAGAGACTTGTCTGCCGCAGCGCAGAGCTATGCTAGGCTGTGGGAACACAGTGGGGAGAAAAAACTGGGACAAAACAAAACAAAATGTTGCAGCACAGAACAGCTTCCAGCTGTGCACCACAGGAAATAACTTAATGCACTCTATCCACAATGTAGATGGAGAGTTTTAGACAACCAGAAAATAAGCCCAATTTGAAGAAATAGCTGTCCAGACACAACAGAGCTTGCAGACTGAAAAAAATTGACACTAAGCCCATTAGTCCAGAAGAAAACAAAATTGGAAAACAAATATTTCGGTCCCCGTTTCTGTCAGTTGCCCTAAACCACTGTGCATTCTGGTACTGTTCGGTAGTCATCCTTTTTTCCTTCCAAAGGAAGTGGAAATGTAGTTTTCGATGTTCAGTGGTAGAGGTGGCTTGCTTTTACTTTCAGGTAATTTTCTCTCTTCATACTGAGTTACATCCTCCTGCATATTTAACTTCAACACAAAAGACATAGTATAAAACCCTAACCTGAAGAAGCTTGATAGCAAAGCTAACTATAATCCTTACAAAGTAACAGACGCATCTGAAAAAGGGTATGTTGATTATCTAGTAATACTGCCTTGCCCCTCCACAGCTTACAGCATTCAAAATCTGTGGGGACTTTGCTGATTTTAATAGCAAAACACAATCAGTTTTACAGATTGGGAGTCTGAGTGAAAAAATTACTATTGGCCTACCCCAATACTACATTTTGTAAAATATATAAGCATTCTCCTAGCTGTCTAATGAATTTCCTTTTTCCTAGAGCTGTCATAGAAGGTTGTTTTGCAAAGCAGAACAGGCAAAATATAGGTGAAGATGAAATCCCGTCTCCTTGACATCCGTGGCAGAACTCTCACTGAATTAAAAATCCAAATCACAAAGATTTAATGGACTACTCATTTTCAAAGGTATTTACATGCCCAGTCTGAGTCAGGCACTCACTGATTTTCAAAATATGTCTGTATTCTGGCACAAATTTTAAAGTGCAAAATCCTAGTTGTGCAAATACCTTATCTGTAGAAAGAGTGCACTATGCATGAAGAAGCAAGCAGCACTCTTTACAGTTGTTTCCTTGTATTTATTAGCCACATGACCTTCATTAAAACCTTTGCAATGCAGTAATATGGTCCTGGTCAGCCAAGCAGGCCTAACAAGAGAAAGTAAAAGGACCTCTGAGAGACAACACTGATCTACTGCAAACAGGAATTCTCCCAGATTATGTATCTTCTGTTCTTAGATAGCACACAGCAATTTACAACTTTCCCAAATTGCATGATACAGCTAAAACCATCCATTTTTGTTCAGTTCCCACATCTGAATACCAGCGTCTCCATACTCAGAAGACACTGTAGGTTTGGTTCCCCCCAGTCACGCACTTCCCTCAGTTGCTAAGAGAGGGAGAGAGAGAGACCTATATGATTTGTCTATCCCAGTTCCGTCCCACTGAAGGAGGAAAAAAAAAAGGATTATGACACTGAATAAAAAATAAAAAAAAAATGAAATCAGAATTTCTCAAAGGTAGAATAGAGCCTGGGAAAATTGCAGCTCCAGATGCAATTTACTGCTGACTTTGGTCTTGACAAAGCTACTGTTTTATGCAAAAAACACCCGCTATACATTGTCTTGGACACTAAAGAATATAAAGCATATTACTGTTTTTGTAATAACTTCAAAATGAATGTCTATTGAAACCACACTGCAGAGTCAGAATTAGTTACTGTGCCCTTGAGTCTCCAACACTGACAACTTAAACAGAAAGACTGAGATGTTTGCTGTGTTCTTTTACAAGAGGCAACAAAAGACATGTTATGGAGGCTAATAAAAGTCATCCGTCTATTCATCATCATCTACACTGACAAAAAAATCCAAACTGAGTTTGACATTATGAAACCAAAGAGCAAATGGAAAAACTGATCTCACTATATGTAAGAGATTCCGTGCACTTACTTTTACACTGAGGATTCAGATGAAAATAGTTTAAAGTATGTTTCTCTCAACTGATGAGCTTGAATAAACATTAAGTTCAATTCTTATTCTTTGAACTGATTTTCTTCTTGCTATTCTGCTGTAATGCTTTACAAACACATACTGATAAGGATTCTAAAAGTTTTAACATATTCTGTTAAAATGTGAGACCACCAATTAGCAATTTCTATGCGGAGTTCTTAACATCGTCTTCAGAGAATTAAAGAATCATTGAGGCTGGAAAGGACCTCTTATCTAGTCCAAATCCCGCTCAAGTAGGGTCACTAGAGCAGGTTGCCCAGGACTGCGCAGCTGAATTTTCAGTATCTCTAAGGATGCAGACTCCACAGCCTCTCAGGGCAATATATTCCACTGCTTGACCACTCTCACAGTAAAAAAAGTGTTTTCTTATGTTTAAATGGAATTTCCTGTATAGCGATTTGTGCCCATTACCTCTTGTCCTGTCACTGGATACCACCGAGAAAAGTTTGGCTATATCTTCTGTGTCACCCCCCAATACACACATATGTATACACATTGATAACATCTCCTTGAGACTTCTCTTCTCAAGGCTAAGCAATCCCAGCCCTCTCAGCCTCTACTTGTAGGACACATGCTCCAAGTCCTTAACCATCTTCCCAGCCATTTCCTGGACGTGCTCCAACATGTCCATGTCTCTCTTGTACTGAGGAGCCCAGAACCGGACACACAGCTCTCCTTGTGCTCTCATCACTGCTGAGCAGACAGGGAAAGATCACCTCCCTCAACCTGCCGGTGACACTCTAATGCAGGCCATTTGCCTTTTTTGCCACATTGCTGGCTCATGCTCAACTTGTTGTCCACCAGGACACTCAGGTCCTTCTCTGCAAAGCTGCTTTCCAGTCATTTGGCCCCAGTCTGTACTGGTGCACGGGGTTGTTCCTCCCCAGGTGCGGGACTTTGCACTTCCCTTTGTTGAACTTCATGAGGTTCTTGTTAGTCCATTTCTCCAACCTGCCAAGATCCCTCTGGATGGCAGCACAGCCCTCTGGCATATCAGCCGCTCTGTCCAATTTTGTATTGCCTGCAAACTTGCTGAGGGTGCACTCTGCCCTATCATCCAGGTCATTAACAAAGATGTTGTACAGTATTGGCCCCAGTATTGACCCCTGGGGTACATCACCAATGACCTGCCTCCAGATGGACTTTCTGCCACTGATCACAATCGTCTGGGCCTATCCATGCAGTTTTCAATCTACCTTGCTGTCCACTTATCTAACCCATATTTCATCAGCTTTTCTATGAGGATACTACGGAGACAGCATCAAAAGCCTTAATAAAGCTAAGATAAATAACAATTACTCTTCTCCTCTCATCCACCAAGCCAGCCACCTCATGGCAGAAGGCTATCAGGTTGACTAAGCACAATTTCCCCTCCATAAATCCATGCTGGTCTTAAAACCAACATTTTAGCTATATGTACCATTTACACTTACCATTTTATGTGTATGTGTTACTTAAACCCAAGCTACATAACACTCTATTAAAATGAGAACTAAGTTGGTCTCCTCAGATAATACTGTAAGGCCTTACACCTTTGATCTGCTCCTTTTCAAAGCATGTAAAGCACAATTAGGAAGATCAAGGCCTTCACTGATTACAGTTTTAAAGGCAAAATGCAAAATATTTTTCACAATTCAAACAGTCTCCCAACTTTCCATAGAATAGAACAAGTTATGTCTATTTCATTTCCATACAGTCAGTATTATGAGGCATGAATTAGCTGAATAACTGAGAAATATTGAAAAAAAAATGCTTAATAAACTGCAAAATTAAATTGTATATTTGTGTAGTAATACAGATTGGTGTTTCCTATGCACTGAGTCAAGAAACTCTTCAGTTACATATAAGATCATGAAAGAATATTTTGAACACCCTGTGTCAATTTTACTGTATCCTTTTGTTCTGGTACATTGAAATAGTTATTGTATGTTACATACATTTGCTCACCATAGACTTTGCTACAAAAGGGCTACTAAGTACATATATTTGTAAGTGCTGTAATAGTGTATTTATAAATTTATAAATTATATATATCTGTAAGATATACAGATGTATAAATATAATACAGTGCATCTGCATCTGTAGTCACAGTAGTATGAGTGTCTAAAATTCTTCCTGTTTCATGAAGAGAATAGAATATGTGCGTGATTTCAGTATCTTTTTAATATATATCTTTTGAAAAAGAATATTTAAATAATATTTATATATTTTCTGCATGAGAAAAACAGCCCCATAATTTCCTTCCCTTACATATATTTTGTCCCCTAACTTGAACTGTGACTGAATGGGAAGATCAAATGAGGTCTGAGCAGATGGCTGTTGGCAAACCAGTGACAACGTACCATGGTTTAGAATTAGAGACAAAATGTGCAACCTGGTATACAGTTTCTGCTTGTAACTGCCAAAGACATCTGGCTTCGAATATAAGCCAGCTTGAACATCCCTACACATACTTACTTTATCATTCATGAAAATTAAATTATATCAGTATCTCTTAATACTTCTCTGGCAAAGCTGTGCCTATCTGTATTAGTGAAAACCCTCCCTTTCTTCTTTGTAAAAGTGGACTCAGAGCTGTCACAGAAGTCACATCTTTACATTCCATTAAAATCAGTCAGAACTGCACACAGATGAATCCCTGCATGTTGCTTTAAAAATGCATAGGATGACACATCAAGGAAAGGAATCCTTCAGGTCTTCCAATAGGATTTTGACGAGCTTCAGTGGTACTACTGTCACTAGTATGACATTTATTTGCATGATTAAAGGTTTTAGCAATGGACTCTCAGCTGGAGAACGAACGGTTTGTTTTTCAGAAATCTGAAGCAAATATACATCTCTTGGGTTTTCCTTTGGCTGGCCTCACTGTTCTGAAGTTAGGAAAACGCCAAAAAAAAGTTTTCAGGTCCCTCACACTTTGTGTATAGCAACAGCTTTTTCTGCAGCTTTTTCTTATTAACAGAAGTTGCTTTTAGTCATTCTACGTGAACAGCCTGCTCGGTTCATGGAGACCTTAACTTCTATACTTTTTAATTCTACATGAACTGTCCGCTGAAGCACACAGTTCCACATTATACAATGAGACTTTTAGCAATAGTATTGACAAGACATAGCTGGTTGGCATCCATACAAAAAATGTATTTGAAATGTAAGGTCTTTGTAGACTTACCAAGTTGATAACATTTATGGGCATACCTGTAAGTACTATGATAATTGGCTGTAATAATTAAAACTAATTCTAAAACTTTAGTCTTCTCTGAATCATTTACTGGCCTGGGAAAGAGGAAGGGAAGGAGGGGCACAAAAAATCAGAGCTGAGTGTGTTAGAAGAGTGACAGGTTTAGCTGCCTGTAGCTGTATAAATCCACACCCAACAGAGCTGGCTGATAAGGGCACCTATTAATGCTTTCCAGGTAACAGTGATACACTTGATTATCCATTCCATGTAGTCTAGTTACTAAGAGACACAGAATTGATGAGAATGATTTCTTGATCAGTGAAAAATTGGAAGAAGGGAGGAATTTAGAATAGGTACTGAGACCTAAAATGTGCAGCAAATGGGATTTTGCAGATAGGCAGCAATGAAATGCAGCACTCCTTTTATGCAAAATTGGGGGGTTTTTGATACATGAGATGGGGCAGGTGGTGGGAAGGAAGAACTCCTTTTAAGGATAACAAGAACAAGGGAATAGACACAGCCTTTGTCAAGAGAGAAAGGGTAAAAACAGGAAATTCCTGCAAGGAAGAAAAGAGAGAGACCCTTTTATAAGGGAAAAGGATAAAAGAACACTCAGCAGATGTATCACGTTTAGAGGTTTGATGACCCTTAAATGCAGAGAAAGGGGTGATGAAGAGAACACCAGTCTTCGTGGCCCTTCTGCTTTTGAAACCCACAACACCTGATGCAGGGAGGCAGGAAGGCAAAGAGAGCACAAGACGATCCAAGTGGGTGTGTGGGTGACACCTGGAGCTGCACTGTATCCCTTGCATCAGGGCACAGGGTAAGAAAGGCAGTAGGCGAAGTGGTAGCAGTAGAGCACAGAGGGATCTCGGGGACTGAAAACAGAATAGCAATAAGCACATTTAGCAATAAGAGGCAAAAAGTTGGGTAACAAAGAAAACCCCAAAGAAACAAGTGAAAGACTGTTCCTAAAGTGAGGAAAGGTGAGGGGAAAGTTTTACATTATAAATTTGGGTGGGAACTCATAATAAGCTCCGGTTATGAAGAATACAAAGACTGTAATCTTCTCCTTACATCCAGGGGGGAAAAAAAAGTGTCCTTCTATGAAGGATGACAGAAGCCGTCACTCCAATGTCAAAAAGCAAAATTGCAAGGTAGACCTAGCATAATTTCTACAGGGACAGTGGGATAGACTGAGAATTTTCTTCAGGGTAATTGTCTGTGGAAAAGGCTTCCAACTGTGCAATGGCCATTGTAGAATCAGCAATGTACAAAAAGCCTGAAGCCACATCTCTCCACTTGAAAGTTTTAATTTTAAAAATTTGTTTGTATATTCTACTAAAGAAACATCCATCCTTCTCTAGTTATTTCTCTAACTAGTTTCCTCAAAACTATCATTTTGAAAGTGAGATGCAGAGTTGTATCTACAAACACATCTCAGCTTTTGTTACGCATGAATACAGTTTATCCTCTCCTTAAATTCCCATGCCTAATTCTGAGTCTAAGAGAACTTTTTTGACATTGCTATCACAAATCCCCAGACTGAAATTCCTAAAAAAGTTAGCAATCAGTGCCAAGTCTCTTCCTTCTTCTAGGATATCCTAATAATACAAATACTGTAGTTGAACCTTCATGCAATCTAACCCTAAACGTAATTATTGATTAGTCTTTGCTCTCTTTGAGGTGTTACACAAGGGAGTTGAAGGAAGATTCTGCAAAGAATATACAAATTAATTCCCTTGGAAAGATTCGTGTTTGAAAATCTTTTCAATATGGGACCTTTTTCACAATGATATGACTATTAGAAGGTGTTGTTAAAGGGGAGAATTAATACTGTTAAGTATATACTTATTTTAATCTACACTTAAATATGAATTTCCCATGTTTGTATTAACAGGGAACCTGTTAAAAGTTGTGTATAAAGTAGCCATTTTAATGTAGTCCGTGTCTTAACTTTGTTTGTAAACTTCAAACACAGATCCTTAAATCTGCCTAGTGTCTTTTTTATATAACTATGATTACTTTAGGGCTGCAGACAGTTCCACTCAGCATTAACAAGCATAGAATATAACTGTTTTTTCTGCTCCGTATATATCAACAGTTAATTTGGCATCTTTGCAGTGCATTCAGCTGTTCCTAGACCAGGACCAAGGCAAAGCCACTTGAAATTTACTACAGTTCTCAGGCAGCTATCAGCACACCAGCAGGAACCATGGGGACTTTGTATCACAGTAGGGAGCAGCACCATATTTTCTACCCTATAAATCTTACAGCCCTGCCTAAAAGTGTCCTTATATATGAGTTTTTATCCATTTGTTGAAAAAAATTAAAGCTCATATGCCAGACAATTATTAAATTCATAAGACAGTGGAGATCAGTTTAATATCCTGTAACAGGAAATTTTCTTTCATTAGAAACAGAGAAGCTATCCAGTTATTGGAAAGATAACAGAAATACACATTTCAATTAATTCTTCATATTATAAAAGAGCCCCTTGGGTCATCTTCAGCTGACTACTCAACTCAAATTAGAACTACTCACAAATATTCCTCGCAGCTTTCTGCTCACATGCATGCCTACCTGTCATATATTCAGCATTTGAGTGACATAGTGCACATGGGCTGGTACACAGGTTTTCTGTGGTAGTAGTTTCTCTCTGTGAAATGATATTGCTGGGCTTTATCTTTTCTTAAATAATGGTTCAATTGTGCTGTCAATGCAGCTGAGATCAAAGAAAAGTACCCCTGCTGTCATGTAGCAGAATTTCATTTTCTCTTGATTTTTGTGGGGTGCCCATACTTGATCCATCTTGCTCCAAGGCTTGACTAAAACATGTAATATATTGATATTTCATCATCTTAGACTTTTCTGTTCTCTTAGTCTATCTGTGTTTTAACTCTTCTTCCCTATTTTAATTGGATTCTACTGACTTTTTATCACACAGTTGATCTCAAGCAAGCAGGAGAGAGAGAGCAAGCAATCTTTTACTGTGCCATATGGGATTATAATCTCTATATACAGACTAGACTTGAGTTCTTACGCTCTCATCGGAAAGAAACCTAACAGAGTAATCTGCAGCATAAATAATGTAGCTCCCGCAGAGTGACAAAACTCCCAACACAGTCCTACAAGAACCTGAACCTCTCATTTCAGGCAGACTTGGTATTAAAAAGCCAATGCTAAAAGCACGGCTCCATCTCCTCAGGTACCCCTACGAGCTTTTATTTAGAACATTTAAATGTTTAGCATTAATCTTGTTCTCATTCCCCTAGCCGGTTTTGCATTCAAGCATCAAAGTCGACCATTTCCTGTGATGTCATACAAACAGAAGTTCACTTGTCCAAGCACAAGGTGATAACATCCCATTATGCCAGTATATTGATCCTGCTTTTTTAGGTGTGGGAAGGGAGCGCTAAATATTCATAAAAATATTTGCTTTTAATTGCAAGAGAAGTAATGTACGTCGTAATTATTCCATGAAACATTATTTGTCCTCACTTTCAAAAGACTGTAACTTTCACGCTGCCCTGGATCATATACTCTGTAGCCCCCCGAACCTGCTCAGTTGGTGGTTTTGTGAATGCTTCCATCTCTGTACGGCAAGGTAGGACTGAGGAGACAAGTGCTCCTGCTGGATGCACTCCCTCCTGAATGGAGGCAGTATTATTTTGTCACTGGCATTATCAACTTTAAGGAGAGATCCGGATACTTCAGGCAGCAAGCAGGTATGTTCAAGACGGACTAGTTCATGCAAAAACTGCTATCATGGAGGTTACAGGTACATGCTGTTCATGTCTCTGACTTGGATATCTCCCAATCTCCTGAGCTCACTACACCTGTGTCAAACCTGTAGTAGCTCCCAGGTGACCAAATCTGCAATCAAAGACAACTGAAAGGCACATCTTTAAAACCAAAACCAAACCAAACCAAACCAAACCAAAAAAAACCCCAAACAGGTGTATGCTGTTTAGGGCAGTTACTCTCAGATAAAAGATTCCTTGCTCGTAAGACAAAGGCACAGTAAGTTTGCTCATATTACTTCTATCTACATTCTCCTCGGAGTACACAAGAAAGGGCATTGAAGTTCGCATGTTATACGCACACATTCATGATATTGATTGTGTACACTACATACCCTCACAACTTACCTTAAAGGTTCTGATTTTAGATGATTGTTAAATTGATGAGACTATGGATAAAGTAACATCTAAAACAGTTACTGAAGAAGTCGGCAACTGTACAAGAAGTTCCTAGCAGTATGTTTTGAAAATCTTAACACAAGGATTATAATCTTTCCCTGACTATACCTACATCCTATTCTGTGCATGTGAGGCTCAGGTCCTGGCCACAGAAGCTCTCTTCCCCACTCCCCGCAGCTGGCATTCCTACTGGGGTTCCAGTGGCCAAGGGCAGCTTCTCACAATAGAACCGCTCTGCAACAGAATGGGAAGTAAAACTGGAACGGTCTGTTTAAGAACAGTTTCCTCGGCCATCCAGGCCTCAAGAACCATTTCCCTAAGCTTTTGTTCAGTACTTACCAGACTATATACTGATATGGGAATTCTTTTCAACACTGCAATTTCACCCTCTCTTTTCTTCTTTTAATGCTACAAACTACTAGTCATCCTGGTTCTAAAATCTGACACATCTGAATGACCAGAAGGCCTTCACACGGACAAGACGTTGAAATAACACAGGCATAAAAGTGTAAAATAAAATGTCTATTTACCAAAGCCCTTACATATAGGAAGAGAAAGGAAATTTTTGTAAGTGGAACAATTTATGAAAATGGGAATATGCAATTATGAAGAGATATAAAGTATATATATGAACCAAAAATCTGTAAGACAACCCTTTGCATTGCCAAAACCTAGAGAAAAAGGCTTTGAGGGTAGGGAATCTGAGGGGTCTTGATGCAAGTTAAAAAGATCCATTGGTTTTAACTGGAGGAACTCACAACTACGTTATGTAGATAACACAAGGTGCTGGCAACATAACCGCAGAACCTTTACATACATTTTTCTTACACAGTTTCCGTGTTACTGTTTTTTTCATTTCCATTTTTACTATAAGCCTGCTTTTAAGAGCATAACATTTTTTTCCATTAAAGCATCATACTTGTAAACAAAAAACAAAACCCATGAATTTATTTCATGTGGCATTCCATAAAGAATGGGATTTGCTTCCCTCAGTTTCTGTCTCTTTTGTGGGGTTTAAGTTAAGAGAAATGGAAATAGCTTTTAAAAATTCCTCTGCCACAAAGTATACACATATGAATCAATCATATTAATGGCTGGAAGGCAAAATATCAAAGTTCTGCTTCCAACTCTATCACTGGTTTATTGCAAGACCCATATTGAACCTCTTTTTCCACATCTATAAAATGGAGACAATATCTGCCCAGCTTTATAAAAAATATGGAAATTATGTTGGAAGACAAAGTCTAGAGGTAAAAAAAAAATTAAATCTATTTACATATGTCCTTTTTTCCTGATGTGGCAATATCTAAAGGTATCTCTTAGTACTTCTAATAAATAGAGCAAAAATGTACCTTTCTTTTTTTGACAGAGGAGATATAGGGAGGTCAAAGGGCACCTTTTATTCTGGAAACACACTACATATCTGGTTAGGGGAGAGCAAGCACACATATACATACACACATAAGTAAATGAGGGTAGACCACCCCAATAAACTTCTCATGAAGCATTCTTTTAAACCTAATGATTGAAATCTGACAAGGTCCTTCATTTTCTTTTTAAGCATAGGAAATCCTCTCTCTGTGTCCCCAGCATTCTCACTGGAAAAAGCTAATACTGATTCCAGTTACCTTTGTAAAAGAACTTTGAGATCTACAGATTGATTTATTAGGTATTTTACAATTCCCTTGAATTCCCTTTGTGGGGAAATTCCACACCAGCAGTTAATGTTTAATAGACACTTAGATATCATGGTGTTGAGTGCAGAAAAAATGAGTAGAAAATTTCAGTAAAAACTGCGCTAAATTAGGACAGCAAGAAAACCAATAGGCGGCTCTTGCATAGTTCTGCAATCTTTCACATCTCTTTTCTGTTAAGTACCAGGGACGCAATGTCTCTTTTCACCACCCAGCACAGAACCAAGTTAAATCTACATACATAGTTCCACAATATATTTTGATATAACTTATGCTTTGTGTGTGCTGGGGAAAGCACCAGCTACTTACAACACTCAATCAAATAAACTTAGTAACTCCAAGTATCAGATAACAGAAGCAAAGTACTGATACACCAACAGAACACAATGCTGATGACTCCAAGTTTACTCACGACAATTAAGTAGCGATACTGTGCATCAGATTTTTATTTAATTCTACATTCTAACCTAATCCATTAAGAATGTGCAGGTGCTGGTGTCCACTCCTAAACATCTCTTACATGACAGAGAAACAATGATCTCTGTGAAGAGCTACCTTAAAATATGTAAACGCCTTTGTGTAAGTCGGTTTAATCATGAGTACCACATGGAATTCAAATTGTGTATATATGGACATACAGTTGCTCCAGGAACCTGAAGAACATGCAATTGAAACAGAATTCAGCTAAGACAGAAATGTGGAAAAAAGAATGCATTTTGATGATTTTTCATTTTGATACAGTCTCATGAAGGTTACGTTTAAGTTGGAAGAATGGGTCAGAATTTAGGTGTTATGTCTTAACTGGGCCTTGTTTAAAATTGGTAAAATTCCAAGGCAGGGTCTGAATTCTTTGCATCTTGGTGTCAAAAATCTTCTGGTGCCAGCTACCAGAAGTCAGATGAAGTCAGACAAAGTCAGAGACACATGTATTTGTTTCGTCATTTGATCAGAACTGTCTAGTCTAACTACTATCCTCATTCTTCCTACAGCTTACTTCTGCAAGATGTTTCCTCTGCTTTTGCAATACACACACTGAGGGCATAATTAGTCAACGTTCTTGTAATGGCCTTGGCTAAAGTCATCACTGCTCTGCTGACTTCCCAGTCTTTATTTATACTCTTATTATATGGCTCTGTATATTTTGCTGACATAAGCATTTGTGCAGCTGAGGTAAAAAAATCCTTGGCTGTTATCTGACTGAAGAAGGTTTTTTTCCCTCCTAATGAGGTAATTTTTTTTCAGCGAAGTGGAAAATCCCACCACCTTCTACTTAAAGACATTCTCTGATGCTGCTTTATTTCATGTATATGGACATGTAAAGAATGGAAATAAAATCCAAAACAATGCCAAAGCATGGATGATATACTAGAGTGATATTAGATAATGAGTTACAGAAATGCACTGAAAAACAGCTGTGATGTAAATGGTTTCAGAACCTACGCAGAAGCCCCTCAAAATGAACTTCAGACAAGCTAAGTGAGAATTTCAAAAGCTTCGTCGATACGTAATTAGAATATTATGTTGTGTCCATTTATGGAAAACAACATAGTATTTGTATTATAAAATATTTATATTAAAAATATAGTTAATACTTATATAGTTAATAGTTATAGTTATATAGACAGATATTAAAATATAGTTAATTATAAATTATAGTATCAATTTGAAAACAGGATTGTTAATAACAGTACAGACCAGCATATCTAGTAAACACTCCAGATTCAAACTCAGCCTAAGATGACAGTTTATTAGCATCTGTGGTATTCATTTGAATCAAATGTGAACTCCTTACAATTTGAATTATGTGAAAGACAGACATTTGCATTAGAGCTGGAAGAGTTGAATGCTTCCTTGAATAAGAAAAAAGAAAGAAGTCTTTAGCAGAAAATGTCAGGAAAACAAGAGTCTGAGGTAAACAAGGAGTCATGAATACACTAAGTCACTAGAACACAGGAAGGGGCAATGGCCGCAGATTTCAACTTGAGATGTTCAAACTGGAGACCAAGAAAAACTGCTCTTGATGAATAATATAGCACTGGAACAGGTTTCTAGAGAGGCTGTGAAATCTCTGTCCTAGGCTGTTTTTAAGACTTGGCTAGACAAAGTCACAGCTAAAACTATAATATTTAATAATATTCTATTCTAATAAACTAATTACGTGCAGGTCATATTATGGCTTTGAATCTCAGAAGGTTAGATTCCAATGGTCTCTTCCCACCAATATTTCTATTATTAACAACTGGGAGAGAAAACAGAAAAATAAAGAATACAAAGAGGAAGTTTTCAAAAAGACTTAGATTAAAAAAAAAAAACAAACCACACACCAAAAAAAAACCCTCCCAGATTCACCTACAATTTTTTAGCTTCTGGAATATTTTTAATGGCAGATTTTTTATAAATATGACATAAAACAAATGTTTGATTGCATGAGGAACTGTCAATTCATACCTCTTTTATCCAGATAATACATTTGGAATTACAATCCTCCTCCTTTTTCTTTTTTTTTTTTTTGAGAAATCACCAGTACGTCTCCTAAGCAGATGTTCTTCTGTTGTCATCAGAAAAGATACAGAATAAGAGCGCAAGCTCCTCTTTCTGTTTCTTCTCAGAATGGTTCAAGATTCAGCGCGAGTAATTACTTACTGACTGAAGCTGAAGTGATTTTTCAAAATATCTTGTTTCAAATAATTTATTTCCTTGCTTGCCAAGACTTTATTTTAGGATTACTGTTTTATTCCATGGTTTCCAAGCTTCTCCGTCATTATGCAGCTATATCCATCACGAACAAAATGTTCGGCTTTATGTCAAGATCAGTTATGTTTTACTTAACTGAGGAAAAGTGAAGTGGAGCCTTCTTTCTCAGTGATCTTTTATTTTGCATGCTTCATGTTTCTACTCAAGTTAGCACATAGTTTCCCAGCTGCCTTAAATCAATCTTGAGCATGTCCTGCCACTGAAAACACCAGATTCCCCTTCTGCCCGCATCCACACATTTTTACCATATTTTTGTCAACTGTGGAAATCGTTTGGCTGCACAGTAAGTTGGAATTACACATGCACCTGAGGAAAAAATGAGTATCTGATAAGCACAGTGACCTAACTCACAATATAACCACATAATCTGTAACAACGACACGAAAGAGATGGGGACAAACTCTCGTGGGAAGGCCAGGGGAAGGGGTAGGTTCTCCCCTTTTTGTAACTGCACACTGTTACAGGCCAAGTCAGGCCAACTGTGGAGCCACACACAGAGGGGTGGAGCCACACTCCTCTCTTTATTTATGTATATCGTTGTGAATACATATAGTCACAGACCCACTGTTGGTCACTCACCAAATTTCTGTCAAAAAATGCAACCACCAGATCTCTAGATGGTTTAAGCCCAAAACTTGAAAAACTACTGAATTCAATTTGGCTATCCTCAGGCACAGTTCCACCACGACAACAGTTCAACTGCCTGTCCACAGATTCAGCACTGGCACACTCTCATCTATGGTTAAGCACACTCTTCAGAAACTCATCCTTGCCAGAAGCCTTACAGTTTACAGATGAACACTTCTGGCAGCAGGAATGGCATGTCATTTACCTCAGGTGATACTACCACCTAAGTAGTGTAGGCTTGCACTCTTGCCTCTTCCTTGCTGTGACTATAGCCCTCAGAATTTAATCTATGAAGGATTTAAAGAAAACACTGAGAAAGAAAAGACCAGCCTTAAAATTAAGATGCAATTTCAGCTTGACACAGAGATGCTGGTTCCAAATAGAGTGAGTGTACTCTCTAGAGACTGTCTGTAACCCCTCTACCCGAATACCTCCATCTCCCCAAATACCTCCATCTCCAGCTTCCCCAGTTCTCTGGTAATCTTGATAATATTCAACCACATAAATAGAAATTCAGTTAAAACTGGAGCTCTAAAAGCTAAAGAACATTATCTTGATTCCTAGTGAGACTTTTTGCTTGCTCAAAGGTAGTAAAAATGCTTTAAGAGACTGAACGGTGAACTGGACATAGCACAAAAGAACTTTTGCTCATTTACATATAGAATAGCTACCAGATAAAGACTAATCATATAAAAGCTGCTGAAGTCATGGGAGTAAAACGATAAAATTACTTTGGAGACATACTAAAGGGGCGTGGGAATGGAAGGCAACTGAAATATAAAAAATTCAAAGATTATTTTCCACATCTGCGGTCTTTTCAAACATTCCCGCAGGCAAGTGGCAAGGGTGAAGACCTTTAAATAAGTAACAGAGATTTAGTGAGTAGCTTGTAATCAAAATGATGAATGTAGTTAGTTAAAGTTATTCTTAAGGAAGAGACTTTTTATGCCTTAGGATTTGTAGACTTGGCTAATAAGAGAATAATTAAGTGGCAGAACAATAGCTATTCAAGAAGGACGTAAAATGAGCAAGAACAGATGTGGTCTCACAGAAAACTAAATAGGCACTTCTGAACCTTTACTAGTACAAAATATCACCTTCCTACCAAACAAAGTCAATAAAAAAGAAAACCCGGTACAATTTTCTCTTGAGTCATGAGATGTGGTGCTTTTTCTCTACTTTATGAACATGTAACTATTAGCTTCTCCAAAAAGCACAGCATGAGATTGGATTTTGGAGGTTTTATCCAGCCAAACGGGTTGGATTTTGTTTCTTTAAACAAAGTAGCATAACAAGCTCTTATTCAACAACATCTCTTTTTCAGTTCCTGCAAACATACAAAGACTCCAACAGAACCATGAAAGTTCTGACTTCATTTGTGACCTTCTAGCAATAACACTCATATTCAAGATAGAAAAAATAGATATGGTCCTTAGTAACTCTCCAAGCTTCTGAAAAATCTCTGAAATTTCATCATAAAGAGTAACTCTGATATAGAAATTATTTGATTAAATAAAATCCTTACATATTCGAGGCATACACATGGTAAGGAATTACACAAAGCAATACCTTTTCACTTCATCTGGGCTGAGAACTTAAAAGTAAAAAAAAATATTTCTTCTCTTTGTTGGCCTTGGTGAATTCTGATTTTTCCTCACCCCTATGTGATACAGCCTAGAAGAAGAATTTTACAGATTTTGGTATATGTAGGAAGACCGCATGCATTTACCTAGATAGCTTAGTCCATGGGTGTATGCTGTTTCTAATTTAACAACAAAAATTATCCAGCTATAAAAATACTTATATCTTTTAGACAAACTTCCTCAGTAGCTAGTTTAAATCTTATTTACTGTTGTTGTTATCCTGTTCATGACTAATAAACCTGTAATAATCCTGAACAGCTGTCAGCCAACAGGTGCTGCTGAATAACATCGAAACACGGTGCCATAAACTGGAATCAATTTTGCCTCCTTCACCATTACAATCAGGCAAGTAGAACAACTGCAGCATTTTTAATATTACTTTTAATATCCTGCAGAAACTTTGGTGGGAGACAAAACCTTGCTGTATAATCAAGAAAGCACATCCTACCATAATTACAGTTGTTACAGCTACATATTTTGTGAGGTTTGTAGGGAAGCTACAGCAAAGGTCTTCCTCTGAAGGCTGAATGCAGCTGATAGGCAGTGAGATGCACAGAATACAATATACAAAACATTCTTGAAAATGGTGTCTTGAGTTTCATTAAGTTCTAGAGCATGTTCACTTGCAATCCGAAGCCACCTACAAATGAGTTTTAACTTACCATCAAAATTATTTTTTCCTAAGTTAAGTCTTTGTGCTTCAAGGCTTCCCTTGAACTGCATTGACAGACACAGAAATGAAAGTCCATGTAAGTAATGATTCTGTGTCTAACAAAACCATTGTTCACAATACTAAATATCTAATAATGCAAGACTGATGTAGTTACTTATCTTCTCTGAACTTCATTTTAAAAGTGTTCTAATTATTCTAACTCAGTAAGAAGAGAGAAAAAAATTGGTTTCTTAAAGTTACATATTGTCCTGAAACCGAAATCAGAAGTATGCAACTCTTCATTTATTTAACTGGTGCTTTGATCTTGGAAATAAAATACATTAAAATAGCAATTGTTATATTCCTGACAATAAAATATTGCGACTAATAGAAAATCTTTTCTCAAATCCTAAAGATTTTCATGGAATGACCAATATTTGTAATGCTAATTTGCAATACGTT
This sequence comes from Aptenodytes forsteri, assembly GCF_000699145.1. NCBI lineage: Eukaryota > Metazoa > Chordata > Aves > Sphenisciformes > Spheniscidae > Aptenodytes > Aptenodytes forsteri. The sequence goes on from NW_008795490.1 coordinate 13,512,040, forward strand.
ATGTGGCCAGAGTCATTAAGGGGTGTTACACAGCCTTGTTGTATCTTCACTCTTCCCAGCTAGGTATTCTCTCAAAGGCCTTCAACCTTGTTAGCAATTAGACTTATTGTTCAGCTTGACAATCTTGCACTCTGTGGGGATCCACAAACCAGTCAGTCAAGACAGCACTATAAATATGTAAATCTAAACAAACTAATAACTCACACAAATTTTCAGTTTTATTTTCCTTAAAGCTCTAGCATTATTTTGATGAAAGGCATAGTCCAAGAAGACTAGAAACCAACCTCTCCAACTGATAAAATCTACCTTCTCTCACTGTCCATTTCCTTGGCGGATGCAGCAGCAGACATGGCCACTCAACTGTAAGAACTTCATCTTTTGCCATATCCAAACCATCTCCACTTCTGAGGGAGCTTCACTTGTTAATCCCATTTTTTCTAAGACAAAGTCAACAGTGTATTCTAACTTACTTTCTTCGATTAACTATTAACAATGTTTTTTTATTTTTTCTGCTCCTTTTCTCATGTGCAGAAGATTCTTTTTAGAATCTTGAACTAAGAACCACATAATCAAATATATATTTACTTTACAATTGTTTCAATATAACAGCCCCAAATACTACTACTTGTCAATTAGTGTAATTCTGCATATACCCTACAGAATATGCAAGCTACAGATACTTTCCAACACACAAAAACAGTTGTGCAACTGAAAAAGTAGCACAGAACTGACCTCCCCAAACCTTCAAAAAGCAAAATATATAAATATTTTTATATTTCTCAGCTCTAGCATTGGTATCATAGATAGATATTCATTTTTGAAGTGATCTGCGTCCAAGTAAATCTAATTAAAATACCCTGTCTCCAGATGGAGAGTGATCTAAGAGAACACAGTTTTCACATTTTCATTCTTTGTTTTGTGAATAAATCAACTTTTCAAAACTAAATTTTCAAGGAAGAAGACAAAGAGTTAGCTTTATCTGTACAAACATTAAGTATTTTTTGGTTAAGCTCTGTCAATAGGCAGAATTAAATTATGCTCCTCAAGAGATACCTCCTAAGTAGCTAATGCAAGCAGACTGAATCATACTATGGAGATGCCTAATTCTTGCCACAGTTAGATGAGAAAAATACTACCAAAATACATCTAGGAGAATCCCCTCCTTCTGGGATTTAACAGTAATTGCATTGACCAACCTCACAGTATCAAAGTACAAGTGTATGGCTAATGCTAATAAAATCACAGTCGGTGAAACTGCAACACACCCAAGCAGTATATATCCAATGTCGCTTGAATATTTATTTTAAATATTAAATTACTTCCAGAAGTCCAAGAACTTCCAGAAGACAGCTAAGTGTGATTCACTTTGAAAAAATTCTGAGACTAGGTGGGCAGTGTACCTGAAGTTGCAAGGTAAAGTATCACTTCTACATACAAACTGGCATTATATCATACTGGAATGGAATCTCTTTCATGCCTATGAAATTAAATAAATAATATGCTTCTTAATGAAAAACTGCATGTAGGAAACAATTTTGACATTTGGGATGAAAGATGTATTATGGTCAAAATCCATCAACTACAAAATAATAAACAAACAGGATACAGTTATCCAGAACTAATGGTAGATTTACTGTAGGGAGTAGTTAGTTTGATGGCTGGGAAGAAAGATGATGTATGGAAACAAACAGGATGACAATAAAGCAGCTCAAAATAAGTCATTTTTGAGCAAGAATTTGAGAATTGTTGTGAAACAGCTAATTACTAAGAATTTATCTAGTTTAAAAAAAAAGAAACTGCGTATTTGCTTAAGAAATATTTGCTCAAGATTCAGACAGGCAGAGGCTTTGCTGAAGGTAAATCAATCACAGAATGACTGAATCTTTAAGGTTGGAAGGGACCTCTCAAGATTGTCTAGTCCATCCCCCCTACACAAAGCAGGGTCAACTACAACAGGTTTCTTAGGGCCGTGTCCAGTTGAGAATCCACAAGCTCTCTGGGCAACCTGTTCCAGTGCTTGATCACCCTTGCAGTAAAAATGGGTTTTCTTATGTTTAAACGGAATTTCCTGTATTGCCGCTTGTGTACGTGGCTTCTTGTCCTTTTACTAGGCACCGCTGAGAAGAGTCTGACTTTGTCTTCTTTACTCCCTCCCATAAGGTATTTTATACACCTTGACAAAACGCTCCCTGAACCTTCCCTTCTCAAGGCTAAACAATCTCAGCTCTCTCTGCCTCTCCTTGTATGTCAGATGCTTCAAGCCATTAGTTCTCTTCTCTGGATTCACTCCAGTATGTCCATGTCTCTCTCGTACTGGGGAACCCAGAACTGGACACAGTATTCCAGGCGTGCTCTCACCACTGCTGAGTAGACGAGGAGTATCACTTCTTTTGACCTGCTGGCCATGCTCTTACTAACACAGCTCAGGATGCTGCTTGACCTTCTTTGTCACAGGGGCACTTTGCTGGCATATTTGCAACCTGTTGTCCACCAGGACTCCCTCTGTTGAACTTCATGAGGTTCTGATCAGCCCATTTCTCCAGCCTGTCGAGGTCAGCCTGTCCCTCTGAATGCCTCCACAACCATCTGTTGTATCATCCACTCTGTCCAATTTTGTATTGTCTGCAAACTTGCTGAGGGTGCACTCTGCCCCATCATCCAGGTCATTAGAAAGAGGTTAAACAGTATTGGCCCCAGTACTGACCCTTCACTAGTGACTTGCCTACAGCTGTCCTTTGAGCCCAGAAGTTCAACCTGTTTTCAGTCCACCTCACTGTCCACTTAAATAGTCCGTGTTTCATCAGTTTGTAAAAGAGGATGTTAGGGGAGACATTGAAAAAAGCCTTGCTGAAGTCAAAATAAACAATATCAACCGCTCTCCCCTCAACCACTGAGTTAGTGATCTGATCATAGGAGGCTATCAGGTTAGTTAAGCATGATTTCTCCTTCACAAATCCATACTGACCACTCCAAATCACCTTCTTGTCCTTTATATGTTTGGAAATGGCTTCCAGGATAGGAAATGGTTTATCCATCACCTTCCCACGGATCAAGGTGAGACTCAGCAGCCTGCAATTTCCTAGATCCTCCTTCTCATGCCTCCTGAAGATAGGAATGGCAACCAGATCTGTGGAATTTCTAATTTTTCAGGGGAGGGGAAGTGTAGCACCTGATGAAAGTATATGGCACAGACTAGGCATGCAATCTAAAAAGACAGCTCTAGCACAGTAATACAGGGAAACACAGCAATGGTTAGATTATATGAAACATATTCAATTAATAAACTGACAGTACATGGGATCACTTCTGTAGAAGCTTTGAAGAAAATCGACCAGTTTGTCTTCTATCTTCAAAATCATTTGTCATAAATAACCAAAATAACATTGATAATGTAAGTGGACAGGTGCCTAAGCATCTCCACTTATTTCTGATCACAGCAGCAGCAGACCATAACTACTCCTCCATAGCAGATGATTTGCCAGTAAGACAAATACAAACATTTCAGGTGACACAGATGCTCCTTACACGGTGCAAGTAATAAGAAAACTAAGTAGGCAGTCATATTCAACTTTAATTTCAGTCCTCAACCATCTTGCATATTCTTGCTTGACACACCTTTTTCTGTTCTTTTATAAAAAAGTTTGGATTCCTGACAAAAGTTTCTAGAAAATTTGTTTTAAGTAGCTTCAGAATTTTCCATGAGACCTGACAATGTTGTCACTGTCTGCTAAGAGGTGAATAAAACCCACATACTGTAATACACTACACTTAAATTCCATCATCCTATCCTCTAGATGACAAAAAAAAAAATCAACTAATTATCACAGCCAATTTCACTGCCAATCTTACCTGCTCGTGTTAAAGGAAAAGAAAGAACTGGTATGGATACTGCTGAAGTAGTAGCTTTGTAGGTGACTGATATTCAAAGACAAAACTACACAGATTTGTATATGTAAACTCATTGTGTTACACAAAACTCTGTAACAGACATTTAGAACTTTTTCTATTTGTGCAGTCATATGTTAGATACTCAAAGTACATCAGAGATGCTAGGAGTCTTCCTACTTCTTACTTCAGAGGAAAAGCAAAAATCCCATGTCATGTCCTTTACTTCTTGCCTTCATTGCAGCAGATGGGAAGCAAACAATAGATATTAATGGTGAGCAGAACTATTTTCTCAGATTCCACAATTACTTCCACAGCTAGCTGTACTAAGGCATCTGTGGTTTTGTGCTTGTCAAATTCTCAGGAAAGAGCCTGGAGAGCATACTGCTCTTTCCAAATGCCAGTTTCTTCCATTGCGGATACACGCATGCCCTAGAAAGACTATAGTCTATCCTCTGAGTCGAGTCATCCATTTTTGATAGCTGTCAGAGTTGCCAGTATCAACATACTATATGCTATTTATGAACCCCTCAATGCAAATGTCATAAAAAATTGAAAATCATTTCAGGAAAAAAAAGGAAAAAAAGGTTTCATATATACCTTTCAGAACTCTGTCTTGTTAGTAATGAGCTGTTAATTTCATAACTCTCTGTACGTAAAACAATAAAAGAAGAAACAAAAGCCTTTTAAGCAAGGAGAAATTACTTAGACATATTTTAGCTCTCCTTTTATCAGCCTAGATTTATCTACATTCTATTAAATTTTCTAGTGTATATTTTAGCACAAGTATTTGGATGATGTGATTTTTTCACACTGTACTAAGCCACACAACTTTGACCACACTATAAAATGTAAATTTCAAAAGCAGTTAATCTTTGAACTTAGTTCTTTTAAATCGGTGGCAACATTCCACAAGTTTGGGGGCATGTTTTCGTTATTAAGGGTAATATATCAGAACAGGAATTGAGTCAATGAAGAAAGTTATTAAATGAATGAATAAACTACACTTCACTGGCGGCAGTGCTCTGTTATAAAATGCAAAGACAGAACAAGAAAATATGTCAGACATATTTTGTAGTGCTAGAATACACCCAGAATTTCAGAAGTATTTAACTTTATCACAATGCATCAATTTACATATTCAAACTACAAATAGCTCTTAGGCAAAATATATTTTCCCCAGTACAGTAACTTGTTTCTGAAGACTAAATAATTTTGTGAAATATTGGAAATTCAAGATTTTACACCCTGTTGTGAACTCTACAGCCTTACACTATGCAATACTTTTCAAAAAAAGAAATTCAAGAAGGATATTGGTTTCTCTCAGATTGCTTGGCTTTTGTCCACTTAAATTTAGTTTCATCAGCACATCTTACAGCAGAAAAAGCAGTAACATTCATTTTGGGCATGCAAAATGGTTTCATAATCATCAATAAAATGAATTAGTACCCTGATAGCAATAGATACCTCTATAAGCAAACCACAATCCATTCAATTTTGGTATAAGGAAAATAAAAATACAGAGTGTCTTGAGCCAGCTTAATGATAAGAAAACTTTATATAGTGAGGAAGGTAAAGCCCCCCCAAAAGAGTTTTTTCTACTCCAGTATCTAATGGACCCAGTTCCACTTACAGGATTGTGCATAGCCCATGTGAAATCTCATTTCCACAGCTGGAAAGCCTTAGCAATAATCAAGGTGACAACCACTGGCAAGGTGCATCCCTTCTCCTGGGCTCTGGCTCCTGCGTTCTTTAACAGAAGTGAAGAACTCCCGCACACCGCAGAATACCTTCCAAGTCTTAGCAAAAGAAGTGGTCTGATAAGGAAGATACTACAGAGCTCTAAAGAAAAGTAGGTACCTGTATAAAAATGTATACAAATACATTTATTGGCAAAAGTAGCCTGCACCATTGAAAAGACAGTTATTACAAGAAGATACTAAGTTATCAGTGGTTGAACAGCTTTTCACACAATCTCTACAAAACAGGCAGGTAATTGTACAAATGCTTCAACTGATTTATATTTAAAAAAACCCTTCCATATATATTTGTACTTCATACAGATTTCTAAGAAAAAAAAAATAAGGGAAACAGTCAATACCAGGGCACAGTTACCCTAACCTAATCTTCTTGATATTATTTTATAGTGTTAAGTATTTCACATAGTACCTCCTAAATTACGAACACATTTGGTAACTTCTGTTAGACACTCCTGAGTCAAGAAATATGGTTCATCCCCAGAAAAGGGCATCAATATTTCTAGTTATTCTTGTTTGGTTCTGATAACTGTTGTCACTGTTTTCAATTTGAAATACAATAAAAGTTACATATATTATGCATACATTCAATCTTCAGCACTATTAGATTTCTGGGCAATGATACTTTTTCAACATATGGTAAGCCTACACCTTTTAAGATCAAGAAGCCATAGAAAAAAACTTTATTTTAATATCTCTAAAGAATTATGAATTGTTGAGATGTTGAGAGGAGGAAGGTGCTTATTTGCTTTGTTTTGTTTTGAGTCAAGGTAAGTCCTCGTTCACGAAGACTGCAAGAAAGTTCTTTTCTACTGACAAACACCAAGGTTGTCAAGATAAGCCTAATAGCCTAACTACATGTTATCCCGTTTAATATTGGAACTATATGTCTGTGCTAATATAGCACATTTTTGCTAAGATTTTTCTAGAACATTTTTTACTGAAGAAAAAATGCCAGAACTTCTATCATGACAAATATATACATCAAATCCACAGATAAAGTTGATTTACTCTGAAGATTGTATTTAGAGGCTTGCAGCATTTGGGAGGTAAGTCTAAAAATTTAATTTTTAAAGGTGGTCAAGTATCTCAATTTCAGAGAGAGGTTTAAAGACATTTCTTAAGTTTGTAAAGAAAAAAATCAAGAATGAACAGTATGCACCCAAGAATTTTTTAAAAAAAGGCAAATAAAAATAATTCAAATCTATCGTTTTAAACCAAAAAAGTCAATCATGAGATGGTTGTGACTCAACTTCCAAACAGATCTGGCAGCACCATGGGAATCTGAGCCACTACAGAAGCATGGAAGAAAGTAAGGGGAAAAAATGTTTCAAAAGCAATAGGGAGGGAATGGCAGCAATTGCACTTGCAGTTGCTTATGCTAACAGAAATACAATTCTGGATGATGGGCAGTACCTTTTACAACCACTGCGACTTCTCAACTATGAAATTCAGATAAACCCATTAAAAAAAATATTGTAAATTGAGAAACTCACCACCCTGCTTACCTTAGGATCGCAACCCTGATGAAGTTTGACTCCTTTGAAATCAATTTCCCACTGACTTCACAGATGCCAGGATTTTTTCCCATTTGTTTGCCTTTCATAACATACATAGTATGTTAAAGAATATTTCCTGAAATAATTCTGGGAGTAAATCAGGGGCCTGGTGCTGCCCTGCTGAGAGGAAGAGAAATCTGTGTATTTTAGGAAACATTGGATTATTTTAAATACAAGTGTCCTTGTTCTCATGGCCTCAGAGTTCAGCTAAGCAGCTGGAAATGATGAACCCTTCTCTTCAATTAAGTCATCTCTGAAAGATCTATTACCACTGTATAGCATTTCCATCAGGCCCCTTCCTCAGATTGGTACCAAAAGGGAGCTTCTCGTCTAACTTTCAAAGAAGCAGCGGGACACACCGTCAACTGCCAAACTTATCAGCTTCTTCACATCAGTGTATCCCAAAACACACAGATTCTTCTCTACCAAAATATTCCCACAGGATATTAAAATGAAAAGCATCCACATTTAGAGGATGTGGCCAACTGAATCTTCAGATTCAATATTTCTTACACAACGGCAGGCCCATATGGAGGCTACAGTGCTCTCCTGCCTTACGCAGATGGTAACACATTATTGCCTATGTCAGTGCATCCCTACTGTCACCATTATGTTTATAAGGCCACTCATGCAAAAACCTGTTTCCTGCTCCTGTTCCTTCTATTTTTGAGCAATACCATGCTGCCTGCTGCCCAACCCACCTCTTCAAAGGTTGGACAGGTCACGCTGCAAACCAGTGCAATATCAAAGTCATCCAGGTCTTTGCTCTCCATAGGTTCCTGATCTGTGAGGAGGGAATTACCATGACTGGCTGACATCTCTGCCAGTAATTGCCCTGCAATTAAACGGAAACTACCTGAATCTATATATTTCATTCTTCTTGTTTTGCAGGGTGGGGACAAATGTTCTTGTATGCAGTGCCCTTTCCACATCACCATATGATAATACATTGCATTCAAGAAGGCAAAAGGGTCCATAGTAGGTCATTATAAAGTCTAGAAGGGCTGTATTGTCATGTGTGCCTTAAGCATGGCTCATTCAGTCACTTTGAGCAAACAGGTTTTGACGTAGCTAGTGACTATAGGGAAGATATGTTCCACAGCTCACAGTACCACAGGAGAAAAACAGATCCTGCAGTTAGACCAGGATTACATGTTAACTTGTCCACAGTTGGCAGCTGAATGCCCTAATTTCATCAGCACCGTTCCTAATTAAAAGACATATTCAGAGAAGCAGTATGCTTACCTAATTGGAATCAAGGAATGCTGGTGTAACGGGTGGGACCTGCCAGGATGGATAGTGGGCCAAAAATGTGTCTTACAATATGCCCTTACAGTGGTTTCCTGTGAGAGCTAAGGCTAGAGACCACAGAGCAGCACCATAAAGCTCCAGAAACCTTCATATTCTCACACAATACCCACTACGTGTTATTTCAAATAAGCAACAAGTTCAAGGGTGTGTTCCTATCTAAAGATCTCTTAAAACTCTTCCTACTTGGTACATGTCTGCTCTGTAGCACTCCACATGTAGTTATCTTCATTACCTTAAATTTTATGCAGCATTGTTTGCTATTCTTTTCATACACAGCGGCATTCAAAAGTTCAGAAACATTCTGATATTCTGATTATTCTGCAGCTAGAGAAATGGCATAGATTTATCAGCACTGTCACTTCCTCGAGGCCTTTGTTTGCACTTTACCTGATTTTTTAAGAGGCTGAAATCAAAGTAATCAAAACCAGAAGAGAAATAATGGGATCAAAGTTCAGCATGACACCAGAAGGTATGGCAGGATTCCCAATAAGGAAAGGATTTTCCATCCAGGAGGGTGGAAGAATGAAGAATAAGCAGGAGTTGCAAAAAGTTGAGGGCTGCTAGTCTGAAAAGTGTGAATGGCACTTAGCCACACGCATCTGCTTCAGTGTACTGCAGAAGTCCTCAACAATTTAAGAGCTTTCTGTTAGCACATGCACATTAGATTATGTGCTAGAGAACCTTGTAATTGTGTTGTCCACTCATTGATGCAGATCTTAACGGGGCTGGAATAGATTTAGGGAAGAGCTTCAAGTTTAGAAAGAAAACTCCTTTGAGAACAAAACACGCAATAAGTGGAGACATCAAGGAACTACCTTCAAAACAGCACAGTTTCTCCAAACCAAATGGCTAGAGTAGAAATACCACAACAGAAGCTTAGTCACCCAGCTCCTGAAAAGTGAGCCTGTCTCCTGAGGTGAGCAGGCATTCTTTGAAGGCTCAATGGTTCCAGCAAGTTTACACAGTGCATTCACAGACACTAACACACCTTATCCCCGGTGTCAATTCACAAGGTGAATCCCACCTTCTGTATTAACACAATTCCAAAAAAACAGAGGATCCGTTTACCAAACATACAGTTTCCATTCATCTCAGATTATAAACCACTCTGGGACCTTTAGAGACATTCAGTATGTCAGGTAGACTATAACCTAGGGGGGAAATATTACCCAACCAGCCCACGGAAGTACAACAAACAGGAACATCAGTTGCCTAAGCCTAAACAATATTAGAAATCATGCTTTTCTAGTACCTCAGCCTCACTTTATCATTCCAAGAGATTTTGAAAATGTGGAACTCCATTCTATGCTATGAGAGGATGTTTTCAAAGCATTGTTACGTGTTTCCAGGTATGCAGCTGAACTGCATTTTGAAAATTTACTGTGAATATCACTTAACTTTATCTTGCCAGATTACTGCTATAAAAATCAGTTACAGATAATATGGTGTATGTGTCTCTCTTGGGAATTACCTCCAAATGTCAGAAACCTTCAAATACTATTGGACAGATATCTAACATTGAACAGACTCCTGACCTAAAGATGAATTTGACTTTCCTAACTCCAACTGCCTCTCTAGAGGAAGGCTTCTTCAAAAACACAGTATCTCAAAATGCTATTTAATATTATCCAAAATCTTGATCATTACAGTCTCCTGTGACCGATCAAAGCAACACATTTCTAAGCCCTATTACTCAAGAACTGCAATCTCTGTACATGCAAATGATAGTGGCTGGAAAGCTGCCTGGCGGAAGAGGACCTGGGGGTGCTGGTCGACAGCCGGCTGAACATGAGCCAGCAGTGTGCCCAGGCGGCCAAGACGGCCAAGGGCATCCTGGCCTGTATCAGAAATAGTGTGGCCAGCAGGAGTAGGGAAGTGGTCGTGCCCCTGTACTTGGCACTGGTGAGGCCGCACCTCGAATACTGTGTTCAGTTTTGGGCCCCTCACTACAAGAAGGACGTTGAGGTGCTGGAGCGTGTCCAGAGAAGGGCAACGAGGCTGGTGAGGGGTCTGGAGAACAAGTCTTATGAGGAGCGGCTGAGGGAACTGGGGTTGTTTAGCCTGGAGAAAAGGAGGCTGAGGGGAGACCTCATCGCT
>NW_008795490.1:13523058-13533869 GCF_000699145.1 Aptenodytes forsteri
GACGGTTGGACTTGATGATCTTGGAGGTCTTTTCCAACCTCAATGATTCTATGATTCTATGATTCTATGATACAGCACTTAAAGCCTTGAACACAGAGGTTAATTAATTTGAGCTGTTTGATTACACCAAAAGAAGGATTCTGCCACTGCTTATATCCAATGCATTTTTAAGAATGCATTTAAAACTATTTAATTGTATGCCTGGGAGTACATAATGATGTTTCTCAGCTGACATCCTACAATATGAATTTCTAACTTTATTTTTCATGCAGTTTTTAGGTTTTACTGTTGCTTGATATTAGAGTTACACAAGAATATTACTTCGCAAGTGACATAGCTACAACTAGAAATTCACTTACTAATAGCATACAAAGAAATTAAAGAAATTATTGGGAAGCTATTTTAGTTTCAGTAATCAAAAGCGAAATGTTATGAAACGATAAGGGAAGTAACATCCACATAGGCTCAGAACACCTATAAATAAGAATATTGAGTATGTGTAAACGTACTTAAATGCAAAAGAATAAGCATTATCTGTTCACCACCCCAGATGTCTTTAAAAGATAACTCTTATGAGAAAGGATTTGGTCCTGACCATGAAACTATGTAAGTTGCAGGGCCATTCTAGGCATTCCATCTGGTAGCAATAGTGTCAGTTTTGGTTGATCTATATTTTACATCTGAGTTCTTCAGATGAGAATCTAAAAGGTATCAAATTTTTTTCAAAATCTGCACAAGCAACTGACCTATTTCCATTCATAGGGATACATTTTGTATTCATGACCATACACATGTAACAGACATAAATCAAAAAAGGATGAAATAGGTTATGAACAAAGGGGGGTGGTGAGGGAGGAATGAGCAGTAAGATACTTACAGGGTAGTGCTCTGTGATTTACTTCAAAAGAATAAAATGTGATATTCTGTCTTTGAATGCCTAATAAAAACAGGTATTTCAGACCTGCCAAGTAATTAATTTGTAGAATATGCTCCACAGATGAGCGAGTGAGACAGTTTCTCAACAACAGTGAAATATTAATACTTTTGCATTTAAAATCCTGTAGTGCTTTAAACTGTACTAAAGTGATTCCCAAAGTTCAGGAAAGCAATTTATGCTCTGTAACAGTAACATGGGCACCCCCAGCTAGCCCTGCAGAAAACTAGAACACAACAGAAAACTCATCTAAAACATGGCTGTCTGCAGCAAGTGACTGGTTCTTGGGATTAAACTACAGTGTAATTTGGAAATGAAATCCAATAGCCTGAGGTTAAAACATTTTGCCCCCAACTCACAGTCTGTTTCATTTTAATTGACATCAAGTAAAAAAAAACTGTTCAGTCTTTCCTCTCAGAATTGCTGCTTTAACTACATAATGCTTACTTCCCAAGTGCTGGAGGAAGGCTCTCATGTCAGAATGGATTCCCTTTGGACAAACAGTATAAAATGAAAACAGTTACAAGAAATAAAACCATGTTCAGTCCATGAAGCAATCCCTTCTACTGAGCAAATAAGAAAGGAGAGAGTGTCGCTGAAAATGATTCTTCACTGATTTAACAGGTGATCCCAAAAGCACCGTTATTTCGACCTACGCCCCACAGTTCTACAGAACAAGAGAAAGAGGAAAATCCCATAGACAACAGGGAAATGCAGAAATGATGTCACTAGATGATGAAATTAGAGATTCAAGTGTACGTTTGCAGATGTCTAGTGCACAGCAGAGCATCTAGCATTCTTCCCCTTTGAAGCTGATTTATGCAACAGACCTTCCCTCTTCTTTCCTCCTGTAAGAATGGTAGAAATGCTGGTGTCAAAACCAGTGCAGAGCAACCAGAATTTCCATTCTGTATATTTTCCTGTACCACGGACATGAATAATTAAACTGAAAAATGGATGTTCCTATCCCCTTTAAACCACAGTTGTCTTCTGGTAGAGTTGAAGGGGATTTTGTTCGTTTTGGTTTATTTTAACATGTGAATTCCTAATTTGGAGCCCTAGCTGTTAATTTTCTTTCTAGAGGAGAACATTATGATCCTGGAAGCATCAGACTTACATTGCCAATTAAACTCAACTAAGTTCTCCTTCCCCTTTTTGGGGATTTTGTACTCTGTGAGACTCATGGTCAAGAAAACAATTTATATTTCTCTCCTAGACTGCTTCTAATGATTTAGCCTCTTTCTGCATTAAGCACAAGGCCTGTTACAGGGCCATAGTTCAAATGTGTGTTCGATCATTTATTCAGTGAGCAGCCATGAGCATCCAAATGTGATTCTTACCTCTAGTAATTATAGAAGCTAGAATTAGGTCACAGCATTATTTACTGAATTCAAAATGACTTCAATATTCAAAAGTTCTTTTCATTGCTCTAGCACTGATCTGTTAAATAGGAAGAGGAGTTTTAATATGCAAGTAAGAACAGAACTGTAGTAATCTAATATTTAACTAAACAAACGTCATAGAAGAAAATTCTCTATATTGTTCAGTAGTATACAGAACCTACAAACCCAGTAACAATTCAAACGAGTGCTTTGAATTTAACAAGAGAATTTTTTTTTTCAGTTAGAATCAAGAAGTTAAAATAAGCAGTTTTCATTAAATCTTGCTTGAGGACAGTTATTTAAAATCTTACTATTGAAATACAGATGTTTCTTGAAAATAAGAGCAGCAGAAGAACTGAAATTAAGAACATGGTAAAGCTTTGGCAAAGAGAAAATATTTCACACTGACAGAGTAACCTCTAGGAACATGCAGTTTCTAGCTCCCCTGCAATAGTTTATTGTGCTCCTAATCAAACTGAAAATGCACGATGTCCACCAGTACCAAATGTTCTAAATTAGAATGTGAATAGTACAGAAAACTAACGAAATTACTTTCTTTTCAGGAAGTACGTGAAAACAGACTTAGGATTTCATGCTGGGATTGGAGGACATTAAACACAGAAAAAAAGCAGGATTTTCTTCTTTGATTACAAATACGCACTCGGAACCCAAAATGAGAAGACAACTATGCCAGCCTCACCCACACTTTCTTTCTTTGTACTTTCAGGACAAAATGTACCCTCACAGAATCCAGGCCACAGCTAGCTACAATATGCATTTCATTCCTGGTGTCACAGTGGCATGGATTCTCACTAGGAAAACAAACACAGAGTGTATCAACAACACACACATTTAGCTTTTCCACTGTTAAGCATGATGAAAATAAAACATCAGCTGTTCAAGAGAACATGAAAGAAAGTGAAAACACAGCCAACAAATTAAAAAAAAATGAAGCAGACCTTAGTCTTTATCTTTCATTTATAGAACTCAACACTGTCCTTGCAGACTGCTCAACACATAGGAAAATGGACAGGAAAACTGAACAAATGACAGATATGGACACAGTTTCTCAAGTTCAGAGCCACATAATCCTAATCATTTCTGCTTTGACCTTAGGCTAACCTATTTTATTGACACAAGGATTTATTCACATTGCTTACTGGCAGTAACTTAATAATTGAAATATACCATGTTTTTTGAATTCAAAGAAGTAATGTGTGATTCCAGCCACAGCTTTCAGATCCCGGTTCTCTTTAAAGCCAGTGGACAAAACCAGTCACTGACCCAGTATCTGTTCAAGATGCCTGCAGTATGCAGTCTGGCAAGCAGCCTGGTGGTTAGCTCAATCATAGCAATTACCCATCACTTAAGAATTCATTCCTGTTGACACAGGAACTTGGTTATCTCATCCATTCTTCAATACTTTGAAATTTTTTCCCCTTCTCGCCACAGAATTTCAATTCTCATGCACAGAATTTTAACTCTCCTAGTATTGCCAAATCTATTTGGAAAACATGAGTAAAATTCACCAAAAAAATGCCACGAGTATTTTTTTTAAATAACAACCACAACCAAAATGCACTAAGTGAGATCAGAAGATCAGTGGAGTGGATGACCTGAATGGGTGTCATAAAACCTAATCCCAAAGCTCCTTTAAATCAATGACAGCCTTTGGATCAGACCTAGTTAGTAGCAATCAATTACCATAGCCGTCAGTTTAAAATCTTCAAGTAATATTACATTCATGTTAATTAAAAAAAAAATAATCCTCCCAGATAGTTTAAGATTGAATTCCTCTTTCACATTTGCATCCTTGGAGCCCTAGAAACAACATCCCCTACAACCCCCAAAACAGAAATGTTGTGGTCTTGCAGGTGTATGGAAACTTGGTTTAACGTCCTTAGAGATAATTGGGGATGCAAGGAAAATGTTTTTCTAAAACAGAAAGAGTGAAGCGACTGTCTAAAACAAAGCACATGTGCAATAACCAGAGAGTGATACTGCAGATGGCCGTAACACTGTTTATGTGAAATCTGATTATTTCTCTCATTTTTGGCACAGCTTATAAAGAAGCTTATTTTTTTCCCTACATGTGTAATGCCTTTACCAGATACACTGAAGAGCTCAACAAACATATGCTTCCTCTGTTTCATCTAATACAACCCACTGTCCCATGAGATAAGGTCCTATCAGGAAAGCAAAGTCAAGAAATACTCGATTGGAGAATCTCATCCAAAATACAGGTGTTCCGGTGTAACAATGCTCCTTCAGTCCGCAGGCTTCAGAAAGAAACCACAGAAGCATTCAGCACAGTATGAGGGCTATTAAGACAACATCAGCTGCAACAGACTTTCCAGACAAACATTTGCTATGACTAAAATGTTTGAAATAATTTTCCCCATTTTTTCTGAAGTAATTCATTATGATACAGAGTAGTAAAATGAACTTCTGTTACCTCCTCCTAGAAAATGGAGTATGACAATATTAAAAAAAAAAAAAAAAAAAAAGGGATGGGAAGTAAAGTCATATTAGCTGCTTCAAATAACTTTTATGAATTATAATATATGCAAGCAGACTCGTAATAACTACTAGAGTTTGTCATTTCTTGTAAGGATCACACTTTGTTCAAGAAAATTACAAAGTATTACCCGGAAGGAGCACTAGGTTGCTTTTCATTTTTGTTGTTTTTGTTTCTTATTGATATTCTCAGGCTTGTACCAGAAAATGGAAAAACTGCCTCGGACTAAAGAAACAACACACAGAGAGTCAAAAGCCAGAAGCACAGAAGGTAATTAAAAAGTTGAAGAAAAAGACTTCTTGCTAAAATCTACAGCTCAGAGAAAAGTTGAGCCCTGAAAAGAAACACCACCACATAAGCAGCAGAAGAGAAAGTGTAAACACTCAAATCACCATTCCCCGCTTTGAAGCATGCAGAGGAGGAATAATTTGCCTACTCCAGTGACAGAGAGAACTGCTCCTAAACATATGGTTTTGTAGCTTAAAACCTGGGGTTGAAGCTTTGTTAGAGCATCTCACCTCTAACCAGAATTGCTGCAGGCAGGCTCTGAATCCTGAGATATGATACTGATTATTCTGCAGTGAGACAGAATGGCAGCATAAGGGCAGTTTCTTGCATATTGCACAGCCCTCGACATCATTACAAGAGATTAACAATAACAACTGAAGAAAAATAAAAATAGTTTTCTCTTGCGTCACTACTTCCCCCATGGCTGCAACAGAATAGGCTGCATCAGAACAGAATGCATGGCTATTCATGACTAGTAACAAAGTAAAACATAATACTTCTTACGTGTTTTGCCACCCTCCAGAGAGGCCAGATGTTGTCTGTGAAGCTAGCTGGAATACAACTTTCCAATGCAACTTCCTCTTACAAGAAGAGAGTTAATGTGTTCTTTGAAAAAGTTGTCGTCCTGTGCGACCTCTGCTTTTAGAGAGGTTTTCTTAGTGGTTATTTTAGTACTCATTCCCTCTGGTAATCTGCAGATCTTATTATTTCACCTTACATGAAGATCCTTCAGGAGGATCCTTCAGAACACCCTGCAGCTTTCTTTTTATGGTACAGCTGTGCAAGAAGCAAAAGGATCTCGCTTGCCTGCACACCAACTTCACTTGCTTCTCAGTACATGAAAAGGTACTTGTGAGTATAAACTGTTGGTCAAAAGGGTGAAAACACTCCCATATTAATTAATTCAGCTGGGATAGTCAGAAGAATGCAACAGCTTCAAATTTAATGTACATTTAGCATGAAAATGGCAAGGCTTCTTTATCTTACTGCATGATAGAGCTCATCTCAAACATACATGACAGTAGACATGTCATGTCTACTGTGTCATGTCATGTCATGCCTCTATGCCTTAGAGACAGGAGAGTTTTTCAAGATGATAAAATCTCAAGATGGAAGGTTAACACTAGGAACCCATTCTAGATGAATCTCTAACTTGTTTCCTCACCCTGCTGCTTGGACAGGCCATCCTAACCAAGCTTGCTAAGAATTACTTCCACCAGTTTCACTAATTTTCCTGTGGTTTTTTGAGAGCTTGAATGCTGTACAGTGATATGTTTTAAATTACCAGCAAGTCCTGCCCTTCCTAAATGCATCACCAGTGAGTGTTAAAAAAAACAACCCACCAAACCAAAGATACTCCCTAAACACAAAACCCGCACAACTCAGGCCCTTGTAGTAAGGTCATATTCAGGACCTTACATCTGCAGTATTTATTTGAGGAGTGGAATCTCTCACCCTTTAAGGAAAAGCTTCAAAATCATCCCTAGTTTGACCTCTACAGAAGAACAAGAAGCAATTCATGTTAGCAGTGTCATATTTTAAATGACTTGATAACATCCCCAGTCATAAAGGAGGAGCACGAAAAATTTGAAGTTACTATTTGAAACTGATAGAAATTGGTCTTGTGAGAGGCTCCTCAGATGGTGAAAAATATCAAAAAAAGCAACAGGAGCAGATGGTATTTAAGATAACTTAAGCAAAGAATTAGCACATGCTCCAGGTCCATTAATATTAATGAATACAGTGTTCTTTCTGAAAAATACTGTTTTCCTGCTAAATAACATGATGAATAGTCCTTTTTTTTTATCATTTAGCTTCTGCTCACTTTTTTGACTATTCTCATAAAGTCAAATATCTGTGGCAGAGGGAAGGGTAAACTGGACTCCTCCAGTCTTCTGATATTCCTGTAGTTCTTTATATGAATCTGATTAGGTAAAGTATAACTCACAAAACTGTACTAAAAATCTCACTTGTATAATGCTTCACATTCCAAACAGCCGTTCTTAAATTGTAGTTTAAAATGAGCCAACAAGTCCACAGGCTCAATTTAAGAGCACTACCAATACTTTAACTCAAAGTTTCATTTCTGTTTGTATCAGTATTTGGGTTTTTTTCTGTGCCTAAATGTCAGCTATGATGTGGCAAAGGCTGCTGATCCTGAAGCATCTATGTAGCAATCTCAACAACAAGCTGACTGGCTGTATCTACACTAGTGAAGTAGGACAGTGGAGTAGGAACAGACCTGAAGAGTGCAACAGTCAGTGCAGAGGACCTGGTATCCGTGCTGTAGGCATTTTTGGGAAGTAAATGGTACTTCAAATTTATTTTGGAATAGCTGCAGTCAGATCCCACAAACTGCACGCCAGATCACACCTTTTGGTTTAGGATAACCTGAAAGGAATCCAGTTTATGCATTCTGGAATAAAACAAAAAAAAAAAATTAAAAAAAAAAAATTCAGGAAGTGCGAAAGATCAAGATATGCACTCAAAACACAGTCCTGATCAGATCTAAAATGCAAACATAGATGCACTCTGAATTTGGGGACACAAAGTCTTAGAATCATAGAATATCTCAAGTTGGAAGGGACCCATAAGGATCATCAAATCCAACACCCTGCTCCTTGCAGGTCTACCTAAAACTAAACCATATGACTAAGAGCATCGTCCAGGCACTCCTTGAACTCTGACAGGCTTGGTGCCGTGACCACTTCCCTGGGGAGCCTGTTCCAGTGACCGACCACCCTGTCAGTGAAGAACCTTTTCCTAATGTCCAACCTGAACTTCCCTTGATGCAGCTTCATCCCATTTCCTCGTGTTCCTATCGCTGTCACCAGGGAGAGGAGATCAGCACCTCCCCCTCCACTGCCTCCCATGAGGAAGTTGTAGACTGTGATGAGGTCACCCCTCAACCTTCTCTTCTCCAAGCTGAACAAACCAAATGACCCTCAGGCGCTCCACGTGCCACTCATCAGGTCCTCAGGTAGCTGAAAAAATCTATAGCTCATAAGGTGCCAATGAAAGGTTTCATAGATTTACATCTTGAACTATGAATCTCTGGCTATGATTAAAAACCCTTCCAATGGATACGGAACAAAGAGTCAGAAGAGTAAATAATTATCATTAATTGGTCACTAAGTGAAATGTTGCATATTGAATAAAAATGATCATCCAAAGAAGATACATAGCTCAATAGAACAACTGTCCTATTCAAAGACCCTAGGACAAACACAGTGCTTGCACCATCGTTCAAAGAAACGGCAAGAGATTCTGCCCTACAGACCAGTACAGGCAGTGACCTTTGGACTCTCTCTGACCTGTGCAGCCTGCCTGCTTGTTCCAAATCCCTCTTCCTTGTCTTCCATTTCATCATCTCAGGTTTTATTCTACCCCATTACTTACTCTGTGCACCAAACCTTTCCCCTGCCATAGAATTTAAAATTTCAGCCTTCCACATTTCCTATTTATGAGTCTGTTCTCCACACATTCAGGTGGTTTAGATTCTGTACTGCAGGGCTTGCAAACAGCTGAGTATCCAGTCCAGGATTGACCGTGAATGCCTGTTATGAGCCAAGAATTTTGCTAGCCGTTCAAATAGTGAGCTCTACAATATTTAGTCCCTTTTGAAGCCAACCTTGAGCATTAACAAAAAATACTCCAAAGAAGGAGATGCCACAACTAAAGAAACAAGCCCAAAGTTTTTTCAGATAAAGAAAGGCCACAGGAATAATCTTGCTTGTAGGACCGTGTATGACTATTAATGAGTTTTCAGTGGGTATACATACTCCTCAGAGAACCTTTCATAAGCTGTTCCCCAGCTGGGGGATGCTTGACAGTGCAGCTCCACAGGGAGAATCTATAAATACTCCAAGACCAAAAGAAATTATGAGGATGAATAGCTTGCCCCTCATATAATTTACACGCTCAAAGTCACAAAACACTTTTTGCATATACCAGTAGGGCTCATGGCCTTAACTTACAATTTCCTAAGCAGTAAGGGAATAGCATCTCTTTTCTTGAACTTGAGTCAAGAAAAATAAAAACAAAGTGTAAGGTAATTTATAGTGTGCTTGCGTGACACAAGGCCACAGAGGACTACCAGAGCTAGCCCTGCTTAAACTACCTCGGTTATCAGTAGTAGTGCAGTTGTACTGAGTTGGCTCATAATCTAGAAGCACTGCTGCCAATAGCTGAGCTGATTTGTTATCTCTACATTAAACAGACGTTTAGTTGTTTCAACAACACAGAACTA
The DNA here is from genome assembly GCF_000699145.1 of Aptenodytes forsteri. NCBI lineage: Eukaryota > Metazoa > Chordata > Aves > Sphenisciformes > Spheniscidae > Aptenodytes > Aptenodytes forsteri. Next base: position 13,532,430 of record NW_008795490.1, read on the forward strand.
TACCAAGCCCATAATAGCTAATGAAAACATCCCTATGTTTCTCAGTGGGCTTTGGCTGAAACTTGCTGCTGAAAAGTAAATGAAACACTAACTTCTTGTCACTGGAATTTGCCAACAAATAAATGGAGGCGATGGACTCAGATTCTAAGTAACTACTAGAAGCATCAGAATCAATCAATGTCTAAGAAAACCGAAAATGTAGGAACTGGGAAAGACAATAGGTTAATCCTACAAAGGCTGAGGGAATGCTATAAGGGATTTCTGATATTTCTTCTCCATAACGTTTCTGTCACAAATGAAAGGAAAATTTATCTGGGTAACAGTACCACCTTATATTTTTTAGAAGTGTAAATCAGGAAACATTAATACATAATTAATGGCACACTTTTATTTATTTATGCAGCCATGAACCTAGAAGAAACATGTAGAAATCTATGATTGAGTGTCAGGGCTAGCTTTTGCCATCCCAAATTTTCTAAGAGACTGAAGTCTTATGACAGAAATTTCATAGCTATTGCTTCTGGTACGGCATCAGGCATAATGGGTCTACATGTCATTCACACTACAGACCTTTTAGTACTCCTGTGACCTTAGATGAGCATTAAGAAACCTTTTGGAAATAAACTAGACCAAAATAAACTACTAAAAGCTATATAAAGTATGTGTAGCCTATACAGTAATGCTACACATAAACATAGAGTAGCTTAACTATGTCTAAAAATGGACCTTTAATTAAATGAACTGTTTCCTGTATAGACAAGATCTTATTTCAAGTAATACAATGTATTATGAGATCACAAAATAATAAGAAAAAAATAATAATAATAATAAAGCAACTGACACTGGAAGTGATTTTAAAAAGATAGGCAACTGTCAGCTTTAAACTAAATTTAAGATTGAGACTATAGAAGGAAATCACAAGAAACACGATATGAATTTCTGTGCATACCTCTTATAGGCTATTTGAAATCCTAGTGTAAAACCGGAATATCATAGTATAAGCCTGTTTTATTGCTTATAGAAACATGGTTGCATGTAACTGGTCACTGTGTAGAATTTTATCTTGAGAAAAAGCAATTGTGGATATGAGAAGAGGAAAAAATAAATCTGGTGTGACTGTTTTATGGGACTTAGGGTGAATAAATTCCACTACAGACTGTCAGTTTTACCCTTTAATTTTTTTTTTTTTTTAATGAACAATTAAAAATTACTAACTCAAACAACACTGCATGACAGGATCCTAAATCAAATTTACTAGACAAAAAGAGGTACCAATGGACAGTGACAGTATTCACAAGACCAGCATTTGCCAGTGTTTATCACTTCACCTAGAATCAAAAATCAGAATTTCTTTCTTATGCGTGGCGGAAGTGCTCACCAAGCCACTTTCCATCATTTATCAGCAGTCCTGGCTAACCAGGAAGGTCCCAGTTGACTGGA
>NW_008795490.1:13535055-13548265 GCF_000699145.1 Aptenodytes forsteri
GGTCTTTTCTCTGAAGTAACAAGCGATAGGACGAGAGGAAATGGCCTCAAGTTGCGCCAGGGGAGGTTTAGATAGGAAAAATTTCTTCACCCAAAGGGTTGTCAAGCATTGGAACAGGCTGCCCAGGGAAGTGGTTGAGTCACCATCCCTGGAAGTATTTAAAAGACATGTAGATGTGGTGCTTAGGGACATGGTTTAGTGGTGGACTTGGCAGTGCTAGGTCAACAGTTGGACTTGATGATCTTAAAGGTCTTTTCCATTTTAAACAGTTCTATGATTTTAGCCTATTATTCTATGATTTTTGTTTCTGGAGCTGAATAAGAGTAAGAAGCCTACGCACAGGAAGGAACATGGCCAGACATTGGCTCAGATACAGCTTGAAGATATTTCAGTACTGTCTTCCATCAGACTCATTTAACTATTTAAACAGTTCTATGATTTTAGCCTATTATTCTATGATTTTTGTTTCTGGAGCTGAATAAGAGTAAGAAGCCTACGCACAGGAAGGAACATGGCCAGACATTGGCTCAGATACAGCTTGAAGATATTTCAGTACTGTCTTCCATCAGACTCATTTAACTATCTTCTACAAACAGTATTAAGAAGAAAAAAAAACCCAAACCCATGACTGTGGTTGCCAGTGAGACTGCAAACCAAATTAATTCCTGATGCAGCACAATTGATATCAAAAGTTATACCTGGCTTATTGCACTTCCACAGCTAGCTTTTTACATTTGTAGTTTATCAGCAGTGTACAGGAAGCATTTACAAGGCTTTAAATACAAAGAACGCTTAATGCTTGCTTCAGTTCCACTGAAGGCCATGGAATTAGGCCTATTTTTAAAGTGTACACTTGGATACAATGATGAAATGTGACCTAAATCATGTTACTGCAGTGATTGGATCAGTATCTGAAAAGTCTTCAACTAATGTGTAACTAGGCAAAATAGAAACAAAACAGGCAACAATCCACATCTCTGGGAATTTACAGGAGAAAAAAAGGACAGAACAGGCTTTCCCTAGCACAACCACAGAATGCCCTTGCCCACTTGAAATCCAGACTCTCCAGCTGTCTCCTAAACTCTACTCACAATTTCATTTTCAAAAATGGATCAGGGAATTACTCTTTCTTTCTAAAGCAACTGCGACACTTATTTGGGAGATGAGAAGCCTGTCTTCCAGTCCATGCTGCAAGGACTTTTTCAGCATTTTATGCTATGCCACAATCATGTAAAATACATACACGTCTCGAGAGCACTACTCTTCCCCTTTCCAGTGGACAGCCTTTATCATCATATCCTACTGAGCTATGATCACAGTTTTTTCTTTTCTCAAAGCCTAATGAGTCATTTCTTTATACACTTGCTAAGAGCGGCTGGAGGCTTTCACTCCAGAAAAGCCTTTGTGTAAGGTGCTCCATGTAAAATGAAATGGCAGTCACCATTGCATTTTGGCTTGAGACAGTTCCTGAAAGTGCACACTGAGGTGATACTGAAGTATCTGTAAAGTAAAGCAAGAATGCCCAACTGGATCTTAGCCGTAAGCGTGACCTGTTTATAATATCAACACTGAGGGGGTTTAGAGCAGGAAGAAAAGCAAAGATTTAAGGATTAAAAAGTGGCATGCGTATGAGATATAAGCAGACTACGGGAGCATCTAAGTCATTTTATAAAATCTGATCCACTACGCTTGCAAAATGGAAAAAAATTGGTCAGTTCTCCAGTTGCAAGGTAGGTGCAGGCTGCATCAAATATAGCAGCCAGTATGACACAGAAAAAACAGTTCCAGAGTAGTTCCCTTACCATTTCATGCTGGGCCTCAAACTGCATCTATGAATAAAAGCATCAGTTTTGAGGGTCATTTGTAAGTACAAAGTAAGTAATGTGGTAACAGGATTGGATTGTGACCACTGGTCTTTCACATCTGCTTTTAAACATATATATTTACTGTTTTGTTCACTTGGATAAATTCAAACTAGCTACTAAAAATACTATTTAAAAAAACCCCAAACCAGATTCAACTCTTCTGGTCCAATAAAACAGCTGTTATTATTTAGGGCTAATTAAAGAAATGCTAAGTCTTACTTTTATATTCAGTCTAATTCTTTGATATACTCCTCTGACATGAGGACCACTTGAACTCTAATATAGCTATATATATGAATAGAAGCTTCTTGCCCCAACATGTTTTTTTTATAATGTTATTGGGACAACAGACCTCCAAACTCAGCAAATAAATAAAAAGCTGCTAATTACCCAATCAAAGAAAGCATGCTGACAACATCACCTGGCATAAGAATCACAAATTAGGAATCACAAATTCCATTTGGAAAGAACATTTTATTTTATGTGTGGTAGGTAAGAACATCTTAAATTATCAATAGCATAGAATAATTTTTGCAGACATTTACTTTTTCAAACAATGTCCATGTTAACTGGATGAACCCTTGCTGAACCTAGTACAGGCTATCAAAATATAAGGAGGTTAGAACAGCATTCTTTTTTTAGTCATGCTTCATCTTCACAAGCGAAAGAACATTTTATTTTATGTGTGGTAGGTAAGAACATCTTAAATTATCAATAGCATAGAATAATTTTTGCAGACATTTACTTTTTCAAACAATGTCCATGTTAACTGGATGAACCCTTGCTGAACCTAGTACAGGCTATCAAAATATAAGGAGGTTAGAACAGCATTCTTTTTTTAGTCATGCTTCATCTTCACAAGCATTACATTTTTCTCAGGAAAAGAATCTTCTTGTCTTTCATCAAGCTCTAAGGTTCTCAGTTTCTCATACCCAAGATTATAAATAATCTCCGTAATATCTCAACAGTCAAATACCCCTACAGCTTTTTTGGGGAAGTGTTCTTCCATTTTCCACATCGGCACACATTGTCTTACTTTCCTTACACTGGACAGACTTAGATGTTTTTATCCTTTCTCTCCTTAGGACAGTAATTGACTCTCTTCTAATAAAAGGTCACTATAAAAGCTATCAGGGAAAAGGAAGGTGTATGAAATTTAGAAGCTGTTTGTATGTATTTGTTGCTAAATGCAGAAAATTAATCATAGAGAAAAATCATGATAGCACAAAAAGACTCAAATTACTTTATATGTGGCTAACTTCTATAATAGACTGACTGGATCGATTGCTCATTTTTTGAAAATGTTGATTGTTTCCGCTAACTAAATATTCAGTTGGTGTAGTGGCAACTGTCTTATCTGGCTTTATTGATTTTTAAATTAAGTTTAACTTGGTGTTTTCAACAGCTGTATTAGTATCCCTCAAAGCTAAACCAGAAAGAAATAAGACAGCCGACAATGAAAAAAAGGTGATTATTACACATCTTATTACACATCTTTTAAGATAAGCTGTCAATCATCATTCTGAGAAGAAAAAAAGTGTATTTTCCTACTTTCCTCTTCCCAGTTCTCCACTCATGCATACCCTGTGCATTTTGCCAAGTAAACTATTCTGCTTCTGTAGCAAAGAACATAGATCACAAAAGTAGCATCAGTCAAACTGTTACAATAAGATGAATTTACTATAATACACAAAATCTCTGACCAGAATTAGATTCTGTTTTGTTGTGATACGAGCAAGGACAGAACAATAATCACAACCTTGTTCCCTCAAGGAATTGAGATCTTTTTTCCTAACATAGCAAGAACTCCACTACTCATTTTTACTTATTTTTTTATTATAAGATTGTCATATTCTCTTATACAAATCCTTTAAACCAGGGACTATGAATAATGTGGACTCGTGGTACTCTTGTTCCAGTCTTGTTTCCATCTCAACGGATGACAAAACAGCCAGAAGATTCTTCTCGCTATACAATACATTTAAGGAGGTTGAATAGGAAGGAAGAGCTAGCTCTAAGACTTAATTATCTTTAAAGAGATAGTGGAGCTAATACAGAGCTTATTCAGAGATGTAACTCATCCAAAGGGAAGTCTTTCAAATGGCAGGGAAAGAGCTGTGTGGCATCTATCCCATTGACTCATTAGTATATCCTACAGAGAGCCATAGCCAAAGTATTATTACAAATATTTTTTAAAAATGCCTTTTCATGCCAAGCCTGTCAATTACCTCAGTGCAAAGGGATTATTACAAATTTTTTTTAAAAATGCTTTTCATGCCAAGCCTGTCAATTACCTCAGTGCAAAGGAAAGGTAAGAAATTAAGTGAAACACCAATCATGTCTTAGATTAAATGATAAATTACATATATTTCTTATTTTTACACACAGAAAGTAAAAGCTAGGTCAGATTACCAACGGAAATTTTTCTAAGTATGAAACTGCAGACCGATTATCAGTATTCATCGTGGAAACAAAAGGATACAAAAAGCAATATTCTGCAAATTCTGTTCCACATTCAATACTATTTAATATGTTCATTCATTACACAAAGAGAACAAAGAGTGTGCTTATTACAGTGGCACAGTCTGGAAAACAGGATTAGAAGTGCTCTAGCACTTTCAGAGAAGTCTGAAAAGCAGAGCTTGAAATCCAGCGAATTTCAAAATTTACACAGGAATAATCAGCTCCACAAACACAGGAAGGGGAGCAATTACTGACTAGCACTTCTGTAGAAATCATATAGGAGCTACAATGGACCTCAGATCATGAGTCCCCATGCGATGTAGTTACAAAAAGGGTGATTATCATTCCATGGCATCTAATCAGAGGTATAGTGTGTCCAGCTTTTAGGTCGCAATAATTCATACTAGAATTTTTATCAGTAGCTGGAGGTTAGAAACAGCAGTAAAAACTTGAAAGATTGTAAAAGATTGTCCAAGATGAAACCTGAGCAACAGTTTAGTTTTGACACTGCACTTTTAAAAAGATCTACGTTTCAGATGACAAGAGAAATTATTAGAAGTCCAGATAACACCAAGTAGAAGAACTCAAGATGTTCTGTTCAGACCAAGAGGAATTTTCAGATGCCTGCAAGGGTACTACAAAAAGAAGGGAGTTTTACAATAGCTTTTTTACATTACCCATTCAGTTAGGACAATGATTTGAGAAAATCTATAAATACAACAAAAAAAATCTATAAAAGAACAAAAGTAAACACACACCAATAAGAAGCCAATTAAGTGATAGTGTTTCACAAACTTTATTATATCACTTAAGAAAACATTTAAGTAATGAAAACTAAAATCTTAAGCAAACGAAATGAGACCAAGTTTTTTATGCTTTGGATTAAAATGTTAGTCAAAATTTCTGTAAGTCAGAACACTTCTCTGGACACTGAAAACAAGTTTGGTAAAGATAAATTGTTTTGTCAGTGTTAATGATAACTTTCCCAAAGGATAGCTCTAACAACTTGCTACTTTAGAGCAGACCTGCTATAAAGGATATGCCTTTGATGCCCTATTGAAAAGATAACCAGATATCACTTCGTTCACGTGTACTTTTCTTTATTTGTGCATGTTTTAACAAGCAGAAAAGAGAGTGGTTACATTTTGGCAGCAAAATTTTCTGAAGATTCCAGCTGTGGTTTCCTGTATTTGGAGAAAAGATTGTGTTCCAAAAGTCTCATGTGGGCACTAAGAGTTATGGGGAAATTTTTGCTTATAACCTCTTTGTAACGCCATTTACTGGCTACAAAATAGAGGTAATACCTTTCTCAGTCAGAGAAACTATCTCTGACTGACTTTGTAGGGGATTCTCACTTGCTTTAATTACTTAATGCTTTAGAACTATTCAAGTATTAAATACAATTATTGAAAATATTTACAAAAGAACACAAAAACATTAAGCAGGAAATCAGTCATTTTGTGTTCAAGACAGGCTACAAATGGAAAGCAAGACAAAAGACCATATCTGAGGATTAAAAGAAGCCTGGAAAAATCTTATACTTTCTAACACCCCGTAATAAAAAACAAACAGGATGCGACCAAGAAACTAAAGATTATATTGCAAACAGATGAAAGAGGTTCATGCATAGCCTTTTTCTGAAGATCTTAATTCCGAAGTTTCAAGCTTTCATATGCTCCAGTTTGCAGTGTTACACCTACTATATTCAGGGCGGGGGGAGTTGATGGTGGAAAGTTATACTGGCAAAACTGGAGAAACTAAAGTGAAGACTACAGAGTGATTATACAACTGTCACATGTCATACTGTACATGAAAACTCAACTCGAATACTTCTACATTTAAGAGGAACTCATAGCAAGCCTTTACCAGATTAGGCTGATGCAGGTGTTCTGCAGATTCATATTTATACTTACTTTTGCTTTTTTACTGTAATCAGGCATCACATACAATTTAGTGACTCTAGTAAAAACTTGGATTTGGCATATTCCCCTTTAGAAGGGAAGTGATTTTCAAGGGGGATTTATTTACATTAGAGGGAAATATTAATCTGCATACAAATAATTCATCTATTAACTGCCTTTTATTCATAAATTCTGAACTAAACAAAAAATATTAAAAATAGCTGTGAACTAAACCACTCTGAGTTTAGCTATTTGTGATCTGAAATCCTCAGAGCACGCACACAAAAAGCTTAACTAAAGAATATGTTATTTCTTCTTTTTTCTTTCCTTTTTCTGACACCCCTCTGAAAATTATAAATACCTGGTTTTTACCTAAATTAAGCTAATAGGATGTTGAACTTAAACTGCACCAGTGGATTGTGGTCTGTCTGTTCTGTAACTCGATATATTCAACTTTCTAATGATGAACTTTCCAATGCCTCATACTGATAGCATTTCAATGAATGTTTCATTAATCAAAATACAATCATTTAACTGTTATTTTTATTGTTGTATTTAAGCCAATGTCTGTTAATAATTTGCAGACATCTCAGCCACACTGAAACCATACATGGATTAAACAGGCAGTCTGTTCTGTAACTCGATATATTCAACTTTCTAATGATGAACTTTCCAATGCCTCATACTGATAGCATTTCAATGAATGTTTCATTAATCAAAATACAATCATTTAACTGTTATTTTTATTGTTGTATTTAAGCCAATGTCTGTTAATAATTTGCAGACATCTCAGCCACACTGAAACCATACATGGATTAAACAGGCAAGTATTATGAGCCTACTGAACTGCGGAAGTGACATGAAGTGGCTGCTTTACTGATGCTTTGAACAGATATGATATTGTCATCGTCATCATAATTTGATTTATTCGATATGTTCTACCAGCAGATTAAAATACTTCTATCAGTATCTCATCGAAAATGTTATCCAGTTGACAGAGTGAGCAACAAATACTCAAGATTAAGCAGTTTTAGGCTTTAATCTTCAGTGATTCATTGCACGGCCTTGAACAGATGATAAAGTATGATCTTCAAAACTGACCAAGTAATTTAACTTCTCTTGCAGACTTCAACTATATCATCTAAAGACAATAATTTCATAATTCATATGGATTCTGCAAAATTCAAAACATATATAAGATTTTGATACTTAGCATAGTGAAGCTAAGTATCTTCTTACTTATTCTGGGCATCTCACTATCTAGACCTTCTCTAAAATACATTTGACAGAAGATATTTTAATGTAACAATTCTAACATAAAATTACTTTTTAAGAGTTCAGATAATAAGCCAAGGAGACAGTTTTTCCTCATTCATTATAGGATTTCTTCAGACTCCTAACATATAATTAGCAGATCTCCCACTTTAACAACATAATGGTAAGTGGTGCAAGTTTGGCTTCACTTCAGCAGGAGTCATAGTGACATGAATGTGAAAACTTTGTTTGTGTAAGGGTGTCAGGTCATTTTGTGCAACTTATCTGCCCTACATTCTTTGTACTGCACAATCAAGCTTAAACCAGAGCCTCTTCATCCCCATGCTTCTCATATAATAGATTTTTGGAAGATCCTTATTTTTCCACTCCAAGCCCAGTCTCACAGAACCAGTAGTTATTCTCAACATAGTGCTCTGCACTTTTGTAATGTTTCCCAAATTTCACATTGCAACTAACAATGGCAATTTCATGCACATATAAATTCCTAATTTTGTTCTTTATGGTATTTATGCATTGCGTTTGGATTTCAGCAGTCACTGGGGAAGAGATGATTTCTATAACATTACCAGGCATACACGATTATTGTTCCTTTAGTTGCATCTTATGAAATACGGTAAAATTCTGGCTTACAAAAAAACAACTGAAGAAGTCTGAGCCAGACAGGGGAGTAACTTTAAATAGTAATTATGTGAATGACACTTCTCTTCCACCTTTTACCTAAGAAACAACCAACAGCCAAATTATGCAATCAATCAAAAACTAGTTAAACAATACACTTCTGCATCAATTAAGTAGGAAGAGTAAGAACAAAGGAGGGAGAGAGGCTGTGTATAGTTTCAGCATGATACCTGTATAACTACAGGAAACAACTGAAAGGAAAATTGGTTGGGAAGAGGCCAATTAAAAGTACTCTGACCCATAACCAAATCACAGAATCATAGAATATCCTGAGTTGGAAGGAACCCACAAGGATCATCAAGTCCAACTCCTGACTCCACACAGGGCAACCTAAAAAGTTAAACCACATATCTAAGAGCACTGTCCAAACACTTCTTGAACACTAACAGGCTTGGGACCATGATCACTTCCCTAGAGAACTTGTTCCAGTGCTTGACCACCCTCTCAGTGAAGCACTTTTTCCTTATATCCAATCTGAACTTCCCCTGACACAGCTTTAAGCCATTCCCTCACATCCTAAGCCATTCCCTTGTGACCTAACCAGAAGAATGGGTAGTTTTCCAGGGTACATTTGGGAGAGAAGGTAGTGCCATTCATCCTCACACCAAATGAGTACTCTCACCCCAGAGCCATAGGTAGTTTTGCAAGTGTTTTAATTAAGCAGCATATGCCTCACCTGAACTCGTATAACTTGTCCAAAAAGTGAATTGGGATAAATGAAGAAGCCAGACTGAAAAATACAGCAGTTTCTCTAGAGTTAGGAAAAAATACTTAAGAAGAACATAGAAAGATCACAGAAATGTCTCTGTCTAGTTTACTGCATCATGCATTTCATAGAAGACCACAGATATCCTTCTTGTAACTATCTATCTGCCTTACTGAATATAAACAAGTGAATTCAGGAAAAAAAAATCTATTAAATTCTGTCTTACAGAAAAAAACAAACACACACAACATGCTATTGTTATAGAATACATATCCCACTGAGTTAATCTAACTCAAGTTTCTATTTGCATAAATACACTTGCATTTCACCAGCAATTTTCCTGTATATCAGAAAAAGAACAGAGATGTCAGAATAATAAATAATTCATACCAAATTGCTAAACAACAGCTGAATGACAGATTCACCATCTTTCAGCTGCAAAACAAATAACTAGTATTTGTAGAAAAGCTCTAAGTTTGAGTCAATTCAACTTAGGCTCCTGCTTACAAGAACTTCTTTTGTCAGAATAGGATTATTTTACAACAGGACAAGCAGCAGGTCAAATCCCATAAAGTCATACTCAAAATAGATATCTATAACAGAGACACTAGCTTAATTCAGCTTCCTTTGGCCCCTATTATTCACCAATCACAATCATCTCACTGGAATTTTGTGTTGTACAAATTTCATGGGAAGCAAATGCAACTCATTTTAAATTATTTTGACAGCTTACTTGAAAACAAAAAAAGCCATCAGAGACTTTTTCAAAAGCTCTGAGGTTTTTCTAAAGATAGCACTTTCAAATTCATAGATGCTTGACTTAGAAAAACAAATTCTAAATTCATATCAGAATTTCATGAACAAAAACAGTCTGGCTAAAATTTTTCTAACTAGAAATTTATTCAGTACTGTTTTTTCTTAAGAATACTGGGAAACTTTTGCAGAATTGTTCTGATTATACAAATTATTACAAGGTCTTCTTTAAAATGTTTTCACCAAAAAATCTGAATGGGCAGTGAGATTATTTTCATAAGTAAATCAAGAAAATTCCTAATACAGAGTAAAAAACACTTAGGAAGATTAAAAAATTCCAAAAAGACAGACTAAGAAATTATTATTTAAGTTACGGCAAAAAAAACCTCTCTCAGAATTATCTCTTGGTTCTCTCCTCAGAACTAATTTATTTATGTTTTCACCAAAAAATCTGAATGGGCAGTGAGATTATTTTCATAAGTAAATCAAGAAAATTCCTAATACAGAGTAAAAAACACTTAGGAAGATTAAAAAATTCCAAAAAGACAGACTAAGAAATTATTATTTAAGTTACGGCAAAAAAAACCTCTCTCAGAATTATCTCTTGGTTCTCTCCTCAGAACTAATTTATTTTCCATTAACTGCTGTAGACAATGCCAAAACTAGATGATGGACTAATGGAAAGAGTCCTAGACTTTAAGGCACAGAGAACCCATTTTCATCTAGTCTGGTCACATGCAGTGCCTAGCCTAAAGATTTTCACAAAGAGATGCCTGTAACACATTACCTATATCTGAGAGGAAAACGTTTCCAAGAAGACATACAGTCATGACTAATCTTTTGCCTTGCCCCAAAATATTTCAAAATTAGGACCTGGTCAGATTTGGGGTAAACCTTTTTATATGTAATTATATTTGTTCTGCTGAACTAATTGTTATCTAAATCACTTTGCTTTGACATTTTATTAATTCTTTTACTTCAAAATGCTGTAAGTATTTAAAGTATGTAAAGTAATCAAAAACCTTAAAAAAAGGAAGAACTTTATTTTAGCCTAAGATATAAGGGTGATTTTTTAATGCAGAAAAAAGTCAGGAAAAAAATTCAGTTCATACAAAAAAAGGCAAATCATCAATTATTCACACAATTTTAGTCAAAAACCTTTTGAACATGTCATTACTAGAATTAAGACAATATTGTTTCCCAAAAAATGTGCTAATGTCAGTGCAGTAACAGCTGCCTACTCCTCATTTGATTTTTCTCTCAAGTACTGCAGAATCATTGTTGCTTTTGTAGCCACCAATCTGCATTATGGACAGTTGGCTACACACAGCACTTAAAATTCTTCGCTGCATGACAACTTCTCCAGAATTCAGTTCTCTGAATGGGTATGCACAGTATGTATGAACATATGATTTATACTATTTGTTCATAAATGTATACCCTATTCAAGTGAGATTATGCTACCATGCAATCTATACTGTGCTGTAAAACTTCAGTTTAGCTAAAATAAACTGATTTAGTTTATTTTAATGGTTGCTTAACCAATGTTTATGACATCTATAATATTTACTAGCAACAAATTCAGGTTTCCTTGCAGATATGTTATAATGATGATAAACAGCCTCAGGACAAGAAAAGATCTTCTGGACCTTGGTATAACCCCATTACCTGCTTTTCTGTTTACAGTTTCTGTGGGATATCAGTTATCATTACATTTGTGATACACTGGTCTTTGCAGAGTACTAATTTTAATGAGGTTAAATTGATCAAAGTAAGCTAAATAATTTAGAGCACTAAATATGTCAACTTTGTTGAAATGAATAACCTAACAAACATTTTATTACATGAAACTATCTTCCAGCATTGGATTTCTTGTTAGCTAATTTCTTGTTAACTAATCCCAAACGTATCATGCATCTTGATTGCCTCCAGTTATCAGTCCTCTCCACGATTTTTCTTTGGATTAGCGTAATGCTGGTCTGCCTACCACTACCATAAACATCTTACTGCCACTTTTCAAATGCTGGTACAGCTTCTGCCCTTTTTAAGACTTTCAAGTTTTTCTAATATTGCAATGTTCTTAAAACGCCTTCATCGATTCCTATCCTTAAATAATAAAAAATCTACACCATTCCAATGGTTTTGTGGATGTTTTTCTTTCTCAAAGAATTCTTATTGTCTTTATCCACAATACCAAAAGATTATTTTTCCTCTGCAGATTTATTTGACTTTCTGATATCTACTCATAAATGTTAATTCATACCAGTTATCTTTTTCCTTTTATTTATTATGTATTCTTTTGTTTATATTGCCATTGTCATTTCTTTTAACTAGGCTTTTTAAAAACATTAAAATGATCTTTTCCATTTGGAGAACCATGCTTTTTCAAGTATCTAGTGAGGTTTCCTTTCAAATAACACCCAGTCATTCACATCGCATTGGTTTTTTTAACATTTTCTTCCCATATAATTTCACAAGGGTAAAACCTGAATGCATCAGACCAATTTATTTCACACTTGTGACACTGGTAGTGGGAAATGTGTTTTTTTCTATTAGAAATATTGATTGTGTAGTATATATTTGTAAAGCAGCACTAGACAAATCAGAAAAGGTGAAGCTTTTTTCAAACAGTTACTAAGACTGTTGTAATGTAACATTACATGACTCTGGCATCACTAGTTTGAAGGCAATCACTGATGACTTCATGAAAATACCGGTTTAGGATTTTGTTTTGCCTGGATTCTGAATCCAGGAACAAATAAACAGATAATAAGAGAATGTAAGAAGGAGGCAACACTGTTTTTAGAAAGGGGAATCTGAGAAGGGACAACAATAAGGCAGAGACAAATATTCTGAATCTCATTTACTAAATGTTTTCCCTCACATTACTTAGCCCAGCCTCTTCATCTTCACCACTACTTTATGTATCAGGTGGAAACTTTGCTATACCTTTTAAAACAAAACCAAAAATAACAAAAAAACCAACATTATGTTCTGAAGTGGTCCAGTGATACAACTTGTGTAGATTAATTGTAAAGCATGCAGCTCTTAGATGATATATTCTAGATAGCTTCAAAATTACAGTTTGTATTGGGTTTGTGTGGCCAGGTTTTGGTAGTGGGGGGGGCTACAGGGGTGGTTTCTGTGAGAAGCTGCTAGAAGCTTCTGCTGTGTCCGACAGAGCCAATGCCAGCCGGCTCCAAGATGGACCCACCGCTGGCCAAGGCCGAGCCAATTGATGACGGTGGTAGCGCCACTGGGATAACATATTTAGGAAGGGGAAAAAGTTACTGCGCAACAGCAACTATAGCCAGAGAGGGGAGTGAGCATATGTGAGGGGAACAACTCTGCAGACACCAAGGTCAGTGAAGAAGGAGGGGAAGGAGGTGCTCCAGGCACCAGAGCAGAGATTCCCCTACAGCCCATGGTGAAGACCATGGTGAGGCAGGCTGTCCCTCTGCAGCCCATGGAGGTTAATGGTGGAGCAGATATCCACCTGTAGCCCATGGAGGACCCCACATCGGAGCAGGTGGATGCCCAAAGGAGGCTGTGACCCCATGGGAAGCCCG
>NW_008795490.1:13548685-13561201 GCF_000699145.1 Aptenodytes forsteri
TTGCTTTGGTGGGCACCTGGTGTCCAGCCAGGGTCAACCCACCACACAGTTCATAATACTTCTTTAAGCAAAATAGTGTGGAAGTGCCTGCACCCTCCCCTCTGAAGTGGAGTGTAGTTTTACTCAGTTGAATGAACTCAGTCACTACTTCAAACTTCACTGTATTTCAGAAGACGCTGTCAGCTCTCTGAACCCAGTAGAGCAGTATCTGCCTGCACTGAAACTAAAGTTCTCCGTATTGCCCCCAAATTCCATTAGAGCGAGGGAAAACTTTAACTGCTTAGGCATAAAATTATCTAAAACACTTAAGGTAAAAAAGAAAAAAAATGTTGTCGGTGTTTATTGTTTTGGTTTGGTTTTTTTTAATACAGCAATATCTGGTAGGAGAGTTTCTGTGAAGTATGAAGTCAAGAGAATTTTCCTAAAAAGTACTGGAAAGAGAATGCTATTGCACATACATTGTTAGGTATACCATAGTGACAATATCAAAATATTTGAATGTGAGAAGTCAACTCACATTCTCTTCAACTCTTTAGAATTCAAGATGTCCCCAGTAAAAACTAGCTAATTCCTAATCAACTACTGCTCAGCCCTAATATTAAGGGCACTATCAAGACATCTTCTGTAATTTAAAATATATTTTTCCTTGCATCTTTTTCTAATGGCCTCGTTGAATTCACCAATTAAAAACTGTTTTCCTTCTGGAGGCCTGATGATGCAACATCTTCTCACATTGCTTGAAATTATTCACATGAATAGTCACACTAAAAACCACAGAAGTGTTTTCAATGTGATTAAAAAGTTGCAAAATATATTGCCAATGGTCATTCCTCCCAGTTGGATTATTATTACAGATGTTCTTTGGAGCACTTCAGTGACAGCAAAATACAGAACCAGCTGTTTTGGCAGAATCCTGGTAGTATGTGCATTTTGCAAATGTATTCATAAATACATCAATAGAAAACCCACACTACAAAAAACAGATGGCAAACATCAAAACTGCCAATGCTAATAACATCCCTTCCAAGTAAAAATACAAGTTTCTCATACCCACCCCAGACAAA
This sequence comes from Aptenodytes forsteri, assembly GCF_000699145.1. Lineage (NCBI taxonomy): Eukaryota > Metazoa > Chordata > Aves > Sphenisciformes > Spheniscidae > Aptenodytes > Aptenodytes forsteri. Next base: position 13,549,750 of record NW_008795490.1, read on the forward strand.
ACTGAACAGTACTAATTTGAAAGGTTCTCTCAGGATGTGATGTCTACATCTTGATTTTCATGACACAGCACCACTTTACCTAAGCACTGTTAGCCAGGATTAGCCTGTGCACACTGTTAATAAGTCTCACCCGATTGCCTTAAGTTTTGACAGCTGATCTCTATTCCTACGTTTACTTTCACGGTTCTACAGTACTTTCATAAGGAGGTTTAATATTAGAACAGTTTGATTCATGTAGAAAAAAGTCACTAGGGTCACCTACTGCATCTTCAGATACAAGTACCAGACAGCCCCTTACACTTTGATCAAATGTCTAGCTATCCAGATTATGTTGCAAAGCTGCACACTGTGCAGAGCTGCAAGGAAGGAACAAAGCAGTATTTCCAATGCTTTGGCTAATCTACTGCTTTTTACAGGCAGCGGTGTGAAAATATAGAAGGCAGGACCAGTAACAGCCAAATGTTCCCAAGAAAGATAAACAGGGGAGAACATAGAAACATAGAATCATAGAATCATAGAATAGTTTGGGTTGGAAAGGACCTTTAAAGGTCATCTAGTCCAACCCCCCTGCCGTGGGCAGGGACATCTTAGAATCATAAAATCGTAGAATCATTAAGGTTGGAAAAGACCTCTAAGATCATAGAGTCCAAACATCCTGCACCTTTCTGAATTCTTTGAATCAGAGAACACCTTAAAATCCCAGACCATACCTGGGATGCATTATGACACATTACTGTCAAGGTCAAATCCTACCGACACTTAAATACTTGTACAGCTGCAAGCTATTCTGCCTATCTGAGAATTCATGACCCTTGGCTAAAGGCCAACACACTGACTGACAGCAGTTACTGGGCCGTCAGGGTGGAGAGAATCATCATTACCCTCATGAAGAAAAAGCGAAGACCCAATATTAAATTTTCCTCAGTATTTAACAGAAATTCATTGTCTTCTCCGGAGTTTGGCATTTGACATGGCTGGCTTCTACAAAACTTCACCATATCGAATGCAATTTATCCAATGCAAAATAAAAATCTAAATAAACCATCAGCAACAACTGCAAAAAAGGAAATCTAAGAAAACACAATGTACCTATGCAATCTGGTAAGAGATGTCAACATTTTATTTGTTGAGACGTTTTTCCGTATACCATGTTTGTTTTTAAGATTCTATTCTTTTGCTTTCTTGTTGAACTGGATTGAGCAAAACATATTCCCAGCAAGTTCATCCCTGCTGATTCCTGCTAGATTTAGAGAGAAGCATTATGTATCCATAAAGCCCCAAAGTTGCTTTCTTCTCCTGGATAGAAAGAATTAGCACATCGTTTACAATTTTTTCCCAAGATATGCAATACACAAGGACCCCAAAGTGTAATTTAAGTATGCACAATCACAAACCGATTTTCATGTCTTCACATCACTTAACTGTATATTACATTAAGTGCTGATATTTTTATAATGTTCATCAATGACTTTATTTTCTAACAGTGAAAATGACAGCCACTCTTCACACTGACAATGAGGAAAAAGTGTCACTCCAAAGCACAGGTTTTCTTTCCAAATTAAGCCTTTGATGTCTTCTATGCTTATTATTGCCAATATGCCACTGCTTCAAATACGCTGCTTCTTTAACACAGTTTCTGTGTTCTTGAGTAATTAGAATACATTACTATACTGGTCAGTGGGACAAGTTTTTAAACTCAGATGGAGTGGTATCAATAAGGCTTTGTGCATTAATTATCCCTACAAAGAAGCAAATGCAATACAAAATTGGGCAATAAGCCTGAAGGAATGGCATAGTTTAACATAACAGCCCACTCAAAGTAATTTTTCTAAATATACTGCCTTAAAAAAAAGAAGGAAAACACAAGGAAAATTTGCATGGATAAGAAACTTTATAAACTTTTGAGTTATTGAGGTTTTAAGAGACTTCCATTACTTTCTTAGGGCTTCTGCACTTCTACCCAGCTATAAATGAAAAGAAGTACGTACAATCTGAGTGCCCATTAAGAATGTGAAGTGGGGTAAATAAAAGAACTCTGCACTACAAAAGTATTTTTCTTAAATGAGTTATGGGGCAAAAATCATTTAGTTTGATGGATACTCTGAAAAGTGAGTATAGCTAAAATAGATGTAATAAGTAACCTAGATGAATGTGCTTAATAGGAGTGCTTTTAAAAATTAAAACCATAACAAAATGTTAATGGGTATATGGTAGTGGCACTAACAGTAGTAAATCTTTGGGGAAAAAAAGACACACGTATGAGAAACAGATCAAGCTACTAGCCCACAATTTAATGAAATAACAGTAAAGCAGAGAACTGAACTCCAGACCTCTAACATGTGAAAGTCCGCACAAGGTCCAAAAAACCCTTACGGCAACCTAGGCCCAACAACAGTTGTCTTTATCAGCTTCATTTCTATCAGTAAAATTAGTCACCTAAAAATTTGTCACAGCTGCATTTCTGCCAGAAGCTCTCACAAGCCAGAGGAGCAAAGAATCATGGTATCTTTTTTGTCTAAGGCCCCATGGCTCCTAGATGAGCCAAGAAAACTAAAGCAACGGTGTCCATCAAGGCATACAAATGACTACAAGAAGACAGCAGTACCCTGTCATAAAAGCATTTCCCAAAGATAAGAAAGGCATGAAGAAGTCTCGAGATTTGCTCTCCCCTGTGAGCCTTCCTCTATCAAGAATTAAGAGGGATGGGAAATTCCCCTTCCCACAGCCTTACCCTACATCGGTAAGACACCAAAAAAGGGAAGAATATAGTGAACCTCATCAGGATATGAAGGTCTAGAAACCCTTCTTCCCCAGAGGGAGTGTAGAAGGAGCTGCCGTGGGATGTGTTACAAAAGCATGAACTGGTTCTATCCAAAGGGATGGCTTAGTCAATAAAAGATTCTGAAAAGGAGGTGACTAAAATCCTAACTTGCTTCAGCATTCCCCTATACTAGCTCCTGTGTATCGCATCCTTTGACGCAAAAAGTACCCCATAAGCTGATTAGGGTACTTAGAGGTCTAATTTAATCATGTATCCTTTCACAGGATCCTGAAGGCACCCAGAAACATTAGATGCTGTAAATTACCAGCCACGCTTGTCTCCATTTGAGTGGTTTAAAGCCCTAAGGCCCACAACTAGTAGCTAGGCCAAGCTTGAACGAGAGGCTTGCAATTTATAAATAAACTGATTTCATTAGCATTCGATGCTTGTGTGCTTATTCAGGCTTGTAGACATATTTTCACTGCATTATTAGACGGAGTAAGCAGAACTGGAACTTCAACTGACAACTTGCAAGCAGCTGACTTGCTCAAGCTTAAAGTACCTCTTAATTCAAACTACAGATTTTTGTGGGTAAATGGGAATCGGTTAAGAGCAATATTAACATTGTACTTCAAGCTAATGATGCCACAAGGAAAACTCTCTGCATCCATTTTATAAACAGGAAAAAATCCTTCCCTCCCTGGCATACCTAATGCAGGAATAAATGTATTAAATAGCACAATACATCCAATCTTTAGTACAGCATTGCCTCAAATGATTGGCAAGTGACTGCAAACATTCTCATTCAGGCTTTTGAACTCTCTCGTGTGAATGTAGAAACACAGTTCTTTACGTCTAAACAGCAATTGGGAAAGAACCCTAGAACTGTGAGTTAAGTTGCATGTGTATGCCAGTGTGTGTCTGCGCACATGCGCATTTATTTATATACACATTTATCCATCCTTCAGGAGTTACCCCATTGCTATCATCCTCATTGCGGCCACACGGGATCTCGGCCTCTGCCCTGCCTCTCCGAACTCAGTTGCCCCAACATTACAGCAGCTCCCAACAAAGAAAAGTTATTTAAAACATGCAATGAAGCTATGCCCAAGACACTTAAAAAACCCAAAGTAATATCATACAAGATTATCCCCAAAAGGAAGTCAATATGTTGGACAAGATAAGAACAGAGACAGACAAACCTGGATACCCATATTAATTCTAGCTTTCTCACCAACAAATTGACCAGCAATCTAAACCTGGTAATTAATGTAAAATACCTTTTTAAAAGCTCCCACAGGATGAAAAAGAATGTCATATTTGGAAAATAATTACTTTTTGTTGCTGCTTGTTGGCAGTGGTGATTTTGTGTGTCCACATTTTCATGTGGAATAAAGATCTGAAGAGCTCAATGTGACAATGATTAGAAGCAAGACCTAAAGAAAAATTATTATCTGAATTAAAAAAGAAAAGGGAGTTTTCTTTACTTTGTCAAAACTAACTTAAATCAACACAGCTTGGAAACTTGACAGTGACATGCACTCATACTGCATAAGACCCATTTTTAATGTAGTTGCCAGAGAAATGCAGTTCTGCTACAGATCATTACTGCATACCTCATGAGCCTAATTCACTAACCCAGTCAGATGCAATTACAAGAAAGCCATCCGGATGCAAAATGCCTCTTAAGAAGGCTGTCATGTACAGTTTCTCTGCAATAAAAGAGAATTCAAATACTGATACATGGCATCTGGACTATCTCATTTCTCAGTTACGATATTTCTTTCTATTTTTCTTTTTAAAGCACTGTTCATCTGCACGAAGCACACAATAGTAATCAAAAATAACACCCAGTTTAAGAATAGAATGTGAACCTCAGAAAAAAGCTCGCCAAGTGCAAACACAAAAGAAATAGAAAAACTTCCCTTGATAAGACTGCCCCACAGACTGTCACGTGGCTTCCTTCCTCTGCCTTCTAGTTCCAAGTTCCAAACAAGGTTCCAACTCCCTTTTCCTCTAGAAGTCCTATCAAACTCCTTCCAAACTCTAACAGCCCTTCCTGAAACCCTTCAATTTTTTTATATTTCTGTTGTGGAACAGCCAGAACACTGCAATTTTTCTTTATTAAAGGAATCTGCTTGAGCCCAATGCCATGACAGTCTTCTAATACAGACTTATGATTTCCCACTAACAGGGCAGTGCCACCAGAAGGTGGTGAGGCAGTTAAATAAAATTATGTTAACATAATGCAGCCCACAACTCCACATTATACCTTTCATCTACAAATTCAAATTGTGTTTTCTTTATGGGTTACACTTACAGAAATTTGATTACCTTTCCTGCACTTCAGATAAACTGTTGGATAGATGGGGAGTGGGGAAAACAGATGACAAAAGCTTAGATTCCGGATTATTCTCAAAGCAGGTGTAAAGGCTCTTCCAAGTGCATGCTGCTGAATTACCGAGTATCAGAAGCTTCACTGACATGTATCTTCTCCATTGACACAGTATCTAAATAGTTCTGAATCATCTGAGTTTAGCTCAAATTCACAATTTGAGAAGAATAGGAAAGATACCCTAGCAGAAGTGAAAGACTGGCAGTGCAAAAAGTAACAAGACTTCTCTGTTACTCCCCATCCCTTCTTGGTACGGGTCAGTGCAACTGTACAGAATGAAATCCACACTACCAGGTAACAAGCTACATCTGTCCCTGATAGAAGTCTGTGTAAGCATATAACAATTTCTGTAACAAAAAAGAAAGCAATGACTGCTCTGAAAAATGACCAAGGTATACAAGATCGGTTATAAAATTTAGGAAGCTCTCCAAAGAGTTTGCAAAGTGATAGAATAGCTTGGAATCTCCCGGAATCTTTGCATCCTCACAAGATTACAAGTTTTGTGAGAACGTACTTCTTTTATGTTGGCCTATTTGTTCAAACTGATTATAAAAAATAGAAAATAAGTAACTGATATGATACGTACATATTAAGACAAGTGAAAATCCAGTCTTGCTCTATTGCAAAAGGATATTTTATGCCACTTAATGCCTAAGTAACCATACATTTACTGATTCTGAGGAATCATTAATTATTCAAAATTAATCATTCATATTACTCAAAATTAAATTCAATAAGATATAGCAGGTAGCTTCCTTAAAGGTAGAATGGTTGACATTAGCTGCAAACTGGGTAGCCAACTTGCAAGTGCGAGAAATTAATTTCTGTACCAGAGTCCTGACTTCTACTGTACCACTCTATGGATCAATTCTGCTTTCTAGGGAAAGCAATTCTGGTGCTTTCTTGTCTGAATAATACATTCAACCCTCTATTTTTCTAACTTTACAAAGAATTACAAGGAGTTTCCCTATTAGCCTTTAGGTATGTGCTGTTGGTTTGTGTTCCTAAAGAAATTTATAGAATTTATTTATTACATATAGAATTAATTTATTACATTTTATTCAAATTAGAACCAACGCATTCCTCAATTTTTCAGGTTTAATTTATTTTCTCCTTTTATTCACCCCCTCCTTTCTTCCTACCTACCTTCCTTATGACAATTTTTCTGATTGCCAGGAACCACTTCAGACATTTTGTCTAGATTGCTCAATCAGTACTGTCCACTTTTCACAGTCTTTCTACGCTTCATACCCTCTCTTCATTTATAGCTCACATCTAAAGGTGGTAATTTCATAATACTTTTAAAACACAATAGTGATGTTTTAGATAACGCCTAAGAAATTCTTCATCTCTAAGACAAACCAGATGAGAATACTATTGACTGAAGACCATTATCATTTGAGAGCTGGCCTGTGGAGTTGTGTAACAAAAAGACAGTTTCAAATCATCTGACATTTTACAAGGCAAAGGATAGCATAAGTTTCTTTAACATTCAGTAAGTCAAAGAGCCTAAACACTGAATGAAGATAAAAATTCATGTCTTGAACCTATCAGTCAGATGATGACTAGGTCATGCTGACAGGGGAATGTAATGGAACATGTTCTTCCAACTTGTGTTCTTTACATAACTAGAGATAGTTTTGGTTTCCAGGTCAGCAGACCAAAACATTTTATAAGGGCTACTTCAAGTTTTTTAAGAGAAGTAAAGTAACAGTGTTACAGAAATTTAAAAAAACCCCACTTTTTTTATTAAACATTTAGCATTCATTTAACATTCTAGGCATTTTAATATTTTTAGCACCCTACCAGGCATCAAGTAAGCTTTCCTGTCTCCAAGGTTTTCTGACAACAACCAACACATAAATCACAGGAGCAAAGCCTTTTTAGAACAGACTGAATGCCGTTACTTTTTAAGTAAATTATATGATCAAAGCAAATTATGTGGGTGGGGATTTGCGGTCTTCCATCATGCCTCAAGCATCGTGAGGGACTTTAGACTATTCTACCAGAAGAAACATTATTTATACAACAGGTGTATATGAGGCAGAGCTTAGAAGCTATTTCAACAGTTTGCTGTAGCTGTTTTCTTCTAACTGCTACCCGATCTCATTTTAATACAATTTTAGGAATGCAGGAGTTGCTTTATTGCATCAAACTCATATTTCATGTAATACAGAAGGTTTGATATAATGATCACTAGGTGTTCCAGACAGAGGAAAACTCCATACCAAATCAATGGGGAATAATTCTCCCCTACTCCTAATTCTAATATTAAAGTTTAATAGTTGAAGAAGTGTTGAAATCCTTCAATATAAAGTTTCTGTCTCCCTTCAACACTCCTTTTATTAGTATTGTAGCCCAGAATATTCTCAGTCTCCAAATACCTGTTCAAATTATCTCCAAATTTTAGGGTGGTTTCACAATGAGTGCCTGAGTTTCAATTTACTTTTTTTTTCTTCCCCCCCCCCCCCCCCCCCCCCATTTTATATATCTTGTTAATCCATCCAGATTCTAAAAGACATATCATAGTCCTACCAATAGGAGAACACTGCAGTGTTTATCTAGTTACCCCAGAGCATTTTTGCTGCAGAACATATCCCAAGCAAAATGACTTGTTTAAGGAACAATACAAAGGCAAAGACAAGTAAGAGAATCTTATTTCCTAAATGTCCATGCCACGTATTAACCATTGTCCCACATGTAAGTGCATGGTGATAAGGTGTTTGGTGCCTCTTCTCCCAATGTATTTTATTTTTTGGATGTCTTTCACCTTCCTGAACTGCAACCAGACAATGGAAAGGCTTCAGAAGAGTTTTCAATCATGCTAATAATACACTTAGGATGAAGTAAGGATAGAAGTTAATAAAAATACTGACACAGGGATATTTGTACTCTATTCATTTAATCAGGAAAGAGTGCTGTACACTGGACAGGTTGAATTAGGTTCATCAACATTTGTATTACTTCTATCATATCCCAAAATTTAAGTTTTCATTACAAATTGGTAGCCAAATAAAAATTTATTAAACTAAAAAAATACTCAGAATACATTCATTTCAGTACTTCAGCCTCTCTGCCAGCTCTGAACTTGAACATCACAGTTCATATTTTAACATCAAAGTTCCTTAACAAACATTTGAAGAAACTCTACGTTCGCAGCTGTATTGTTTGCTTGTTCATTCAGCCACAGAGCAAAAATAACAGCATGTATTTTATCTGACCATTCATCTCAGACCACCCATATTTTGAAGAAGTTTTCCAGATATCTAAAAAGAATTTCCCTTGTTGTACCTGGTGTCCGCCGCCTATTGCTGTACCACTCTGAACCACCAAGAAGACTTTGTCTGCATCTTCTTTATACCTTCCTATTAGGTAGCTGAAAAAACCAAAATCCTTTCTAGTCACTTAGGAAGCAAAAAAGGTACTGATATTTAGATGTGCAGAGCCTTAAAACACAGATTTGGCTCTTTTCCATATACATAAAATATATTAAATGAGAGACAAATATTATATGCACTGGCAAAGATCCAAGGATAAAAAAGGAAAAATCCTTCACAGGAACTATACACATCTTCATAGTAGGGTGACCAGGATCTTTGAAAGGTACATTAGAACTTCAATGTTTACATTACTATGGATCACACTAAAACGTTCCATGAAAAAAAATTATGTTAACAGAGTTGGCAAGAAAGACAAATTATTACAGTTAAATTTGAACAAATTTGAGATCATTTTTGTCAGTATAATCTTCCTTAATATACCTGGATAGAAGTCAACCAATATTGATTCTACTTTCTTTCTTCAATACATTGATTCCTAAATAATACTTTTTTTCTCTCATCCAAATGACTGGATGGAATCTGATACTAAGATGTTCTTCATTTATGCATTTTCTACTGCTTAGAAATTGATTCCTGCTTTTCAGTAGCAGACCAACAACACTGTAAATTATAATAATCTTTAGTAAAGACTAAAGACATATGGTAGTACACAAATCTTTCCAACCAACTTGCAGTTCTTCAGCAACTAGCTTTGTATGCTTCATCAGCTTTGCCAACAGTTTGTCAACGTTCTTGTAATTGCTATTACTCTTGATTTCTTTCACAGAAATTAGTTATTTTATGACCTAAGATTTATTTTTCTTCCTCCATCTTTTGCAATAGAATAAATATACACTGTGTTATACAGCAGATACTGAATACCTTCATGGTCTGTTCAGGATTCACAAGTAGGCATCCTTGTGACCAAATGAGAGGTCTCATTTGACAGTTGAGCTATGAGCTTGCCACATGCACAGGACCAGCACAACAGCAGCAACTTGCACTCAGAAATGTTGGTACGGTTGTGGTGACCACCTTCTATATTCCACAATCCAAGTCTGAAGACTCTATCAAGCAATGGAAAACCAAAACTATCTTTCTTCTGGAGAATGACCTGCTTATCAGGCACAACAGGATGAACTGGGTGAATTCTGCAGCCTGACTCTCTGCAAATGCACATGGAGTGCTATGGGATGCAACAGTGGAAGGCAAAGGTAGTCCAAAGGGAGTCATAAGGTCCTGTTCTCATTTAAGTGAGCACTCCTATATTTTTCATTACAGAATCAGTGAATAAAATATATAACTGCATTTAAAAAAGCATGGGGAGCAAGGAGTAGACATGAGATCTAGTCTGTTTGCCAGATGAGTTGCCTTACCACTAGACAACATAGTCCAGTTTTCCCCAAAACACTTGTTCTCTTCAACTGACTGGTGACCTGGCTTTAACGGGAGAGGCGTAACTTAACCCCCACCAGCTTTGTCTGTACACTGATGCATAGAACATCCTCTTTGGAGATGAGACTTTGGAGATGAAACATCTCAGACTGAAAAGAGATAGAAGCTCAGTCCTCACATCAGAAGTGAGGGACCTATTTCATAAAAAATAGACGCTGTCAGACACCTCCTCTAACACCTGCCATTTGGAAGAAAAGGCTGCAGTTGCCATTCTTCTGCTGCATCCAGAAGAACAATATAGACACAGAAACAGAGCAGTAGGCCAGGAATTTTGATGCCATATAGACCTGCACTGCAAGTCAGCACCTACATGTGGAAAAAATAACTGAATTTCAGCATTTGGCAGCACTGTGCCTTTTCCTATTAATTCAGGACTCTGTCTTCCATCCTCACATTTTTCCCCTGTATCCTTTCCTGTACTGCAAAGAAGTCAACCTTCAAGTTAGTGGTGGGAAAGATTATTTGGATTGTACTAGAGCATGGAGAATGATTACCCTCCTTTATACATCTTTAAGGGAAGTCACTATCAGTCATTATGTTTTAACCTAATTTAAACCTAAACCATTCTTATTCTCAATAGTATTAAAATGCTTAAGGTATTTGGGGAATACTTAGTACAAGGTTGTTCTAGTTACCTAAAGTGTTTTTAAAGATATTGAGCACAGTGTGGTAGTTTGAATAAACTACAAAGATTAAAATTATGTTTGCCAGCCAGCTTGCTCAAGGACGCAATATATGCAGCACTTCACCATAAAAAATTAGAATTAGTTTGTTTTCTACTCTTTTGTAATCTTCCATTTCTTTCCTTAAATATTTCATCACCTATATAATAATGATTTTCTCTACGTAACATTTCTAAACACCAGCAGATCACTCAATAACTGCACAAAGCAAAACAATTAACATTTCAGGACACTTAAAACTAGAAGACTTTTTCACAGCGAGGCCACTGACTATGATATGCAAATGCCATGCACAAATCATTTGAAATGCTTCCAAACAGTAAATGCAATGTTTTACTCAGGTGGCATTTGATGGAGAAGATGTGCACTTACACAGATATTACAATATGATGTGTTGCCTTCAATGCTTCATTTGTGCCTGTAAGTTATACTGGATAAGCAGAACCACAGTTCATAATATCTCATCTACGCAGCTATGGCACAATCCTACACGTATATTCCATAATGCACAGCAGCTTCTACAGGGTTCTTGAACACAGAATGAAAAATGGGACTTAAAATGAATGATACATCAGTCCTCTAGCATATGTATGGTAGTAATTGAGCCTGTCAGCTGTACCGGAGGGCAGCAGAGACACCACCTGTGTGCGGTGTGACCAGGTGGATGATCTGCTCGGCCTGGTGGCAGAGCTGAAGGAGGAAGTGGAAAGGTTAAGGAGTATCCGGGAGTGTGAGAGGGAGACAGATTGGTGGAGCCACCCCCTACCATCACTGAGGCAAAGGCAGCAGATGGAGGCTCCACGAGAAGCAGAGGATCCCCTGCCCTCTTGCCACCAGG
>NW_008795490.1:13565651-13587997 GCF_000699145.1 Aptenodytes forsteri
GAGGCTGCCCAGGGAAGTGGTTGAGTCCCCATCCCTGGAGGTATTTAAAAGACGAGCAGATGTGGTGCTTAGGGACATGGTTTAGTGGGCATGGTGGTGTTGGGTCGACAGTTGGACTCGATGATCTTAGAGGTCTCTTCCAACCTTAATGATTCTATGATTCTAATGTTTCGAGTCAAGGTGAAGTCAGGTGGTGAGGGAAGTAAAGTACAGAGACTAGGTCTTTTAGTAAAGCATTTGGCTTGTTTGCTGCAAAGTTTCAATCCTTCCACATGAATATTTAAGCATGTTACATCATCTACAAGACGTGTGACAAACTCTGCAATTGCAGTAACAGAAAGACATCTGTCCAACCTACCTTGTATAACACTGAACAGCTGTTAGAAACCTTTTCCTTCCAACAGCAAATATACTACTATATTTAAAAAAACATTAAAAAGAAGTGACAACATGAAATTCTTGTAGGAATATATAGAAATTTTACATTACTCATAACAGCTGAAATTAAGAAACTATATAGGTAATATTTTAATATAAAAGGCATGAAATTATAGATAAGATGGTAGATAGATGGTAACATGGACTGCTGGCCCTGATAAATTGACCAGGACCTCAAAATATGCATATACTTCTTTAATGGAATTGTATTTCAGAGTAACTGTACCTCCTGATTATAACCCTTACTCCAAAGGCACAATGTAGCACTGAACATACACACTGCAGCTTCAAGAATTTCAGTAGTAATGAACTTCACACATAAACATTAAGTATAATACATCATAGAAAAATAATAGTATTAGAAAAGAATATTGTTCCAAAATGTGGAGTATGTACTGCTAGGCAATAGGACTTTAAGAAAAAAACAGGCTCAAGTCACAAACCTCAAAATTACAACACTTTTGATTAAAGCTACTCAAAATAAAGACTAAAATATATACATATTTTAAAATCTGAGCAGAAAAGCTAAGGACAGATCTACTTGTGAAAACTGCGTGCTGTTCAGAATATCTTGAAAGCAAATTGTAATTACCTTCTGCACTTACGGAACATTGCAGACTGGCAGAAAGGGAATGCATGTGTTTGTGAACCAGGCCATGCAAAGGTTGCTTGAGTTCTTCCATTCGTCCTGTCCCTACTTCTCAGAAGAGCACAACTGCTTTTCAGCTCTGTCTGTGCCTATCATCACCTTCTGCCTCAGGCACTAAAATAAATCCAAGTCCCCCTCCTCTAGGAGTTCACAAAATTTTAAATACAATTGTTCTTACTTGCTCATTTATTCAGTAAAGAGTTAACAGTGAGACGAGCCACACAGCATTTGTGTTTCTGTTTCTCTCATGACTGAATGGTAGGCCCCTTCTGCTGACTCCATTTTCTTTCCAACAAGCACATAATGTTTAGCAGGTCAGATTTCATTTTCTTACCTAGATAAAAATATTCTAGCATACTAAGGAAGACCCATACACTCATACAAAAGCTCCTCCGACTTAATTTTACTAAATGATTGTGTGATGCTTAAATGGGATTTAGGTAGTCAAAGGATTACTGTTTTGACACTGCAAAGCAGCAAAATGGCATCTTGACAGTGGTCTGAAAGCTCGCAGTTGCTGGTCAAAGCAATCAGTATTCCAAACTGCACCATAAATAGAACTGAAAAATGTATGACGCTTGAAGCGTACCCACTTTGGGCTAGTTACCTGGGTGCTAAGTGCTGATTGAGTAACATAGCCTCAATGCACTTTATAACAAGACAAGTGCAAAATCAAAGGTCTTGGATTTTAGCCTTTTAAATGCTAGTGCTTTTTTTCTCCTCAACTTCACACTCTATATAATACTGGCAAGCAATTGTCAGTCTTCAGAATATTCTAATGTCACTATTACTTAATATACACTACCAGTAATCCTCTGACTACTTGACACTAACAAGAATAGCTCAAGAAATAGATTAAGCTTCAACTAATACGTTTTCTATTTTAATTGTTTGTTTAATATACAAAACATCCTGACTATTCCTTGAATACAGTGCTTAATAGATATATTATACTCAAGTAGTATAGACCATATAGATTACTACATAATTGTATAAATATATATTTATGTATATATACACACATTTACATAAAAATAATGTGTTTGCACAAAACACTACACCTTTTAACACAATATATTGAACACTGAATCCACTGCCAGGAAGACTCCTTGTGTATGCATGAACACATTTGTAACAAATGAACATGCCTAGTTTAAGCCAGAGCTGCCATGTGTCAGAACTACAGCCTAGGTGTCTTTCATATAGGCGTACCACTGAGCTTACCTGCAGAGAAACACACTTTACCTGCACTTTCACAGCATGTCTTGCACTTACCACTACTCAAATATAAGAGGGAAGGAAAGAGTTACCTGTACTCTATTGACTTGTTGACTTTGTCAAATGCAGCTTAACTTCAGTGTAGTTCAGCCATAATGTTCAATACATTACTGACTGTAATTGCAGTCATTCCATGCTCCCAAAAAGGCAGTTTATGTAACATCACAGGCAGCAGAACATTCTCCCTGACAGTCTAGCCATTTTAACCTAGATTACTATGTGAGTTTTAAAGCCTGAATATTTTTTACTTTATGAATATATATGTCTTTGCAGAGGCCACAGACAAACAGTTATCTTGCTTCCCACCAGGAATATAGAGTTGAGTGTCTTATATTTAAAAAAGAGCTTTTGAGAGTACCTTAGACACAGACAAAATACATGGGACATCCCGGACAGCACATATAGCAATAGCACCCAGAGGGAAAATAATTACACATACTCACTACTTAAATGCCTAGACAGATCTACAGCATGGACTAAAGATAACTTCTGTTCATACTAGACCTGTGTCATTACTCACAAGCCTTTAAGAAAATTTCTAAGTTCATGTTCCTGAAATTTCTACTTCTCCCCCAAACTACACACATTCATCTCTTTAAAGATCTTGCCACCCCTATAAGCCTCACCTCCCCAGCCTGCAAGTCATTTCTCATGTTTTCCTGAACAGAGCTCTGTACCAAGGGAAGGTGGCTATTAGCAGATCACAAATGTCATTTCATAAGTATTTACCGAGGTTTCAAACAATTTCTACCGTTACAAGCTGCAGAATCTTAAAACTTTTTCCTGTGTCTTTCGATGAGATAAAGGTATTATTATGATACCTTTTTTATTATCTAAAGGAATACTTATGCACCTAAAAAGCTCATTCATTTTTCCCTACCTAAACTAGCCGGTCTAATAAATTATTTCATTCCTTCCTATAAGCCTTATATGAGCCATATTGCTCATCCTTAAGTATGAGACTGATGTAGTACAATATCAAAGACTAACTTAGACCAAACTGCTTTGGCTTTGGATATGGGGAGCTTCCAGACTACGATGGACATTCATTTAAATGGATGTGGAATAATGAACTGAATCATAATTCAAGTTTCCAAAAGTTCCAGGATTAGCAATATAGACTTTTCAAACTTCTAAATTACTTCTAAGACCTAAAGCTGGAGACTCTGGGATGATACCTCAAAGCAAGATCTCTGTCTGGCCTGCACAGGACCAATTATACATTAAGAATCTGAGGTGTCAGAGTAGAAGATTAAATATTTCTGTTAATGAACTGAATCATAATTCAAGTTTCCAAAAGTTCCAGGATTAGCAATATAGACTTTTCAAACTTCTAAATTACTTCTAAGACCTAAAGCTGGAGACTCTGGGATGATACCTCAAAGCAAGATCTCTGTCTGGCCTGCACAGGACCAATTATACATTAAGAATCTGAGGTGTCAGAGTAGAAGATTAAATATTTCTGTTAGCTATATTTATTTAGGTTGTATTTTCACTTAAGACTGAGCAGTAAAAGTTCTATTAAGCACTGACCAATCATTATTTTATTTAGACTGTTACATAACAAAGGATCTGCCCTTGGCTGGCAAGGTTCAATGCAAGACACACAAGAAAGATAAAGAGGAAAGGGAAGAGGAAACAGGAAACAGGAAGAGAAAAACAGAGAGAAAGAGGGGGGGGGGGGGGGGGGAAAAAGGGCAGGGGGGGAAAAAGGGGAGTGAAGGCAAGAGGAGGCAAGACAAGGGAGCTTTGTCCTTGTAAACAGGAGTAGGAATGCTCCTGATCTTGGAGAAGGAAGAAAGTACTTTTCTCCAAGTATATGGTCAATTTTTACCTTTGAGGGGCTTGGTAACACAGGTGACCAAAACTGTCTCAGCCAAAAGACCAAAAGATGTTCAGAAGTGGAAGCTTCATGAAAACATTATTCAGAGCTGCGTAACTTACTTTCTCCTCCTCATTCCCTACGGATACCACCACTTAAAGAAGCTCTTAAACTTGCATGACAGTATCTTGACAAAACACTGTGGCCTATATCTGCCAGAGTTCAGCAGAATAGAAAGCTTGAAATCAGGCCCATAGTTACAGGGATTTGCCTTATAGCATCATCTAGACAAACCTTCCCTAATTCACTACCTAATCTGCGGGGAAGTCAGCCTAACATCCTAGTTCCTTCTGCTGCCTCCCTGTTCCACACTCTCTGGTTTTCAAGGAATGAAATATCTGGCCTAGTGAACATTCTGGGCTTAAAGTAAGATTTAGGGTTTCCCATACTTCATCTTTGAATATATAATATAGAATTTACATACCAAATAATTTTCAAGTTAATTTCAGATAGTAGAAGAGGGGAAAAAAGAGACAGAAAATTACAGCAATATAAAAAGATGCAAGCAGCATTTGCTTTTCATGTTTTAGTATAAGAAAATAAGTTGCAATGCCAAAATCCACTTAGCTTTTTAGAAATTAAAACACAAGTCAAAGGATTAAGGATAAAATCCTCTTGAGTTTGTGACTTTCAACGCGAGCACGACACACAGACACACAGACACACAGACTGTTGTCACCTGTTATTGGCTTCATGCCAAACACCAAAACAGCATTAGTGGAGCAGTGCTGGGAGGACTCCAAGACCATTACTGTTGCATCTAAGCCTGAGTCTTTCTTCTCTGCAAAAAAACCCCATACCTGCTTCAAAATTCTGAGCCTAACTAAATTTATATGTAAACTAAGGCTTCCCTCATTCAAGAAAAGAGACCACATCAGAAGGTCAGATCCAGAAACTCAGAAGGCCTCCAAAATCTTGAAAGAGCATCCGAACTCTTTGGAGTGCAAATAGTACATCAAGTGTCCACAACTGTTCATTATGCCAACTAGGACCTAGATTTTTTTTAAAAAAAATCTTTGCTGTGGCTTTTTCACCCAATTAAAAAGGAGTACATTCTAATAAAAGGCTTTAAAAAACCCAGTGTCTAGAGTTCATCTGACCTTAATGACATTATTTAAAAATGTTCATAGAATCCTCTGCTCATCAGGTAACTTTATATATGTTCCACATGCTGCAGAGAGTTTAAGGAAAGGCTCCACAAACCCTGCCTCTCCCAGTTCTTAAGCCCTTTCTCAAATCTCCACATGTCAAAAATTTAAGCATGCTGAAAAGGCATTAAACTTGCTAGCCCACTGGCCACATGTACCAAAAGAACCCTCCACAGTGGTCATGAGCTCAACATTGACCTCCAGGTTCTGCATAATCGCAATTCATATACTCAAAAGGGTCAGCGGACCTTCCAGTAACAGTTGTTTGTCATGTCTGATGCTATTGAGGCAAAGAATCTTCTGTTGGCTCAGCTTTAGATAGCAAGTACAAGAAAATCTCAAAGAAAAACAGCTACATTATATTTTGTTTATTGAAGTTCAGTGACAAGATAGCCAAGTTCCTTTCAAATAACACTACACAAATCTAGTATGGTAGTAAGCATGAACCACACCTATTCTCTGAAGGTAATGGAGATCACAGCTGCTTCTTTCACAGCAAGACTCGGGTTTTCTCATGCTACACAAATGCAACCTTTTTTTTCTTTCTGTACACAACATTTCCATTTTACAACATAAAATCAGGTTTCCAAAAATTCTGATCATATCCTGTGCCCTTGGAGATTTGAGAAAAGAACTGAACCCTTTCCCACTTTTCCCCAGAAAGCTTCATGACACATGTGGCAACCTACCCCTTGTTAAAAATCACAGTCTTTACAAGGAACCTCTTAGATCGTAAACACCCTCCCTGCCCCTCCCCCCCCCCCCCACACCACCAATGAGCAGTGTTCTAGTAGATTTGGTTTATATCCCAGTTCTTGCAAATTTGGATGCCTTAAGGCTGGTCTACTAATAATCATACAGAAAATCTGCATGACTTTTAAGACATCATTGCTTGGCATTAGGTACTATCTTTGCCTTATAAATACAGCAGCCAAGTTCCAGATATGATTCTGATTTCTTGGGCTAATTTATTTTTCAGAAAGATAGAAGTTAAAGTAGTTGGGGAAAAAATGAATCAATAAACTTCCCACAGCAACGTTTCAAAGTCTTCTCTTTCTGCCATGCTGAGTTCCTAGGCATGTGGTTCTCACTATATCAAAGCTGCCATGTTCTCTTCCTCTCTTCCCTGACACTGTAACCCTATAGCGTATAGAATATTTTACAGACCCCAATTTCTTTATATGCACACAGAATTGTCTGCAGTATCTAGATCAGATGAAATTAAATTATTACAGGATGAAAACTATCATTTTGACACTGTTCCACTATGAGAAGAACAAGGGCTTCCTGCTCTTATCTCACCTTGAGTCACAATCATACTCATTTCCTGAATTCAACCTACATGCATTTCAAAATAAGAGCTAGAAATATGCTTCCCCCGCCTCTCATAATAGCAATCTTTAACTAATATCACTGAACCGTAACTACAGCTGCAAGTAATATTTTACTGATGCAATTTCTGTACAGAAAAGCTGAGCTATAAAGCAAATGAAAACCATGTCTCTCACTTTCAGTGAATACAGCTGTGTAATAAAGGGGCTACAGAAGACATTGGTAGTTGGTTTCTATTACCAGTTTTACCACTGAAAACTTTAGCTGTATCACTTTTTATGCCATATAAACTTTTGTTTGCCTGCAGTACTTGTAGCAAGATACAGACAAAATATGGCCATCCTGTAGTACTCAAAAATGACAGTGCTAAAGAAAAAAAGCAAGATTTGAGTTTAAAAAAGTAAGTCTCAGCTTCTGGCTTGTTTCAGTTCTGGTTATTTCAACTTCAGTCTTAGCAATACTACAAGTATTGCTCACTTTCTAAGACTTCAGTTACTGTCACCTCCACCAAGTGGTACATGATT
Organism: Aptenodytes forsteri; assembly: GCF_000699145.1. NCBI lineage: Eukaryota > Metazoa > Chordata > Aves > Sphenisciformes > Spheniscidae > Aptenodytes > Aptenodytes forsteri. The sequence continues at coordinate 13,572,903 of NW_008795490.1, forward strand.
TGTGAATTTCGTCACTCTTCCACATCTAATAAGGCTTCAGAAATACATTGTTGAAACAAACTGAATAGCTTCAGTACAGAGAGTTTATCCGTATTTGCCCAGAAGGATTTAAATCCATGTTTTCCATATCCTAGGACACTGGCCCAAATACCAAACTAGTTGAGAAGGAGAGGGAGGGAGTAGGTATTTTTACTTTTCTTACTCAACCTGTTCTCCTGTGAATTCTTGAATATTAATTTGGTCCAGAGAACAAAAGGAAGCATGATTTTTCAGCCATGGAGACTAGCCTAGTCTAGTCGTTCAACATGAGAGGTATATTGTAACTTCACCAATATTTTTCTCATTGCTTATTCCTTCTTTGCCCTTCTATCTATACAGTATTGGCCTCAATTACTAATTATATAATCCACTATTCACTTGTATTAGTTCTTTCCTCATCACCTGCCCATTTTTCTAATGTTATCAGGGTATCAGACAAGAAAATAAAGTGCCTAAATTGGGGGCAGTTAATCTCTCTCTTTAGATAAGAGCAAGACTCCTTCAGAAGACAAATCAGAGCACCTCAGACTTGTACTCTGAAGTGCTGTATGAAACAAATTAACTACATTAGTGATTGACAGAAAGAATGCCTAATGTTAACTGGTATAGATACTTCCCCCAGCACTTTATGTCTCAGTGGCTTGGGTTTCTGTGGTAGCTTTCTGGTTTTGGTTATGCTTCTGAAATGCCTTATTGAGTTGTTAGAGAATTCCTCTCAAAACTTTCTTGATTCTTTACAAATATGAAAATCCTTAAGTGAGATGGGGGGCTATTGTGTAACTCTACATATTTTAGAGCAGAAAGACACCAAAGTGCTCTCAGTGTAGTAATGAAACGTTGATTTTGGAATTCACATCTAAACTCCTGATGGAAGTCTGCCCAGGCAGGAAAAAAAAGGAAAGGAAGGGACCAGATCTTGGTATTTTTGTTCACAAATTCTATTCAGGGCTCAGAGACAGTGAAATAAATAATTTTATTTATTCATACCAAATTTTGCTGTTAGAGTTTAATTCTACAGACAATGTAATCCATTGTACATCATTTCAACTACATGGAAAAAAAATGCTTACATTGAGGAAGCCAAATCACAGTAATTTCATCATCATGGTGAAAAGTTTTACTGCCATTGAAGAAACATGTAAGCAGTTAGTTACTCTGAAGATGCTGCTTTGAGTAAGAGTGTTTCTACACTTAAATGTAGCATAAAATAATACTTAACTGCACTTGAACTAAACAGTCATGTAAACCACAATTGCTTATCATCTGGAAGCAAGTCTACACACAAAACTGAACACACTAACGTTTTTCCCTTTGTGATAGAGAACAGTTAATCACGGATTACAGGACAAATAGGGATAACAGAGAGCATCCATTTATAACAGAGGTTGATTTTGGATCCAAGCTTGTTTTATCTGGCATATCAGCAATACTACAGGAAACCCTGCTCCGATTAGAATGCATAAGGTTGAAAGATTCACAACATTATCAGATTTCCCATGCTGCATGCTGTTGCTCTTGGTAGCATCTAAAGACTGGTAACAAAATCCAGATGCAAACCTAGGACATTATTTTTTAACCTTTACTTAAATTTTAGCTTCCTGTTTATGTTGTTCAAATATCAAGTTTGCAAGAGTTTATTAGCGAAGACAAAAAAAAATACTGTGACCTGATTTAGAAGGCCACTAAACTTCTACATCCTTCATGCATTACTTGTCCCTCTAGGGTGTGACTCTGGAAATACAAAGCATTCCGCTAATAAAAACAACTGGATACTTTTCAAAAATCCCATACTGAGCATGTAAGCATTTGTAGAATAAGAACATTGAAAGTGTAGCGGTCTTAAGTAAAGGACAGTATCTCTAACTATTTACACAGCACTTTCTACGGCCAGCTTCACCATTCTCTCCACACCACTGAGGATTGCCTTAATACACATACCACATTTTAAAAACACATACTTGCCATGTTGCTATTTTTCTAGTCAACTGATACATGTGGGGGGCTAATCATCCATATTCACAAAGACTGCAATAACAGGATATATTTGAAATATACATATCTGTATGTGATGGCGTGCATTGCTTAAAAAGCATCAGCCAGAAGAGTCTCCTGGAATATTGTGCTGGAATACTCCTATCTGGGAAGGAAACCTGACCCCAGCCTCTCTCTGTTTGGGTCAATATGATTCAAGCAGATCAATTACACAATTTAAAGAAAACAAATAATCCCACATCACACATTTCAAATAATTGAATGCAACAATAGACCATCCAGTATCAGAGAGCACCTGTCTTCAGAAATGTTGCTATTTTTCAAAAGTACATTCTGGACAAGAGTGCCTCTTCTTTTGCAAAAAAAAACATAAAAACTGACACTTTTACTGAGAAAGACAGAGGTTGGTGCACAAACAGATGTTCTTCTCAGACAACAACATATTTCCAAGAGAAACACTACTTCTGTTTCTGGGCCTACTGAAATAATCCCCTTGAGCCTTTTTTATCAGGCTGAAGACTGAACCACGAACAAACTATTCAAGGTGTGTGCACCTCATCTTTTCCTTTCAGGCCTTGTACCAAGTAAACTGTCAGATCCAAGGATAAGTTCTTCTGTGGGCAGATGTCATGAACCTACTAGATTGAATAATGTTAATAGAATAATAAAATTAATTGAGTATTCCATTATACATCCACTATATCAAAAGCACAATGCACTTATCTAAATAGCAGTGTACAAGCTTCATTTATGAATGTGGAAAGAACAGCTTAGCTCATCTTCCAAGTACACATCTATTCTAGATAGATACAAGTAATTTCCATTTAATGGAAGTTATGCAGTGACATTCCACAGAGAAAGCGGATGGAAGAATAATAATAATATTGGAACACAAGAGGCTTCTTACAAGGCTGGGAAATATGACCTGTCTCTAGTCTAGAATGTTCTTAAAAATACTATTTAAAAAGCAGAAGTACATCAGAATAGCTAGAATCTCTGTATGTGTTTCTCCTTACAGTAAATCAGTCTGTATTGCCACAGCTAGGCCACGTCTGGCAGCCAATTTGTCTGCTTTAAACTACATGGTCTGTATCTCAGGTCTATATCCATAGTCTAATATTAAAAATACAGATTCACTCGAAACTGTTCCCAAAATCTGAAAGTCCTAGATAATTAATTCAGCTGGAATTTTAATGCAGCTTAGTAATATGCAGTAATTCTCAACATTACATATGTTGCATCTTAGGTAGAGCGACATACATTGTGATGAAACCAAAGTCCTCCATTGTATAGTACATCACACTGGGTACAAAAATTGAGTGAAGAATATGGAAGAAGATTTTAGTAAGATATAACATCCACTAACAATAACCAGAGATAAAATAGGTTAAAATGTCAGGGTTTGTTTTAGAACAAAGCTGCAAAGACATTCAGGAAGAAAACAGCTTGTGTGTGTTTGCTAATTTAAAAAAAAAAAAAAGTAAAGGATTTAAAACAAATACACTCATTTTCTTTCATGCTAATTATATTTCCTAGTGGAAACTAAGGCTGAAAAGCATTGTATCTTAAAATCTCTTTAGGTCCAATAAGCCTACATACACTCTTACACATTAAATCCACCTTAAAATCTAAAATAAGATGCAAAATACAATAAGCTTTGCTAATAAAAATGAATCTAAATTCTTTCAGAATAAGCCTCTAAAATCTTGAGCTTACTTCTTAAGCCACTTTATCCAATAAAGGCTGAATCCCTTGCTGAAGTTTCTTTGCACTGGTAAAAATTACAAGAATTATTTGTACATAAAGAATTATGTACCTATTTGAAATTACCACTGGTCAAGTTTTTCATAAAACATACATACACTCATAAGTGTGCGTGTAAGAGTGATTAATGTTCATGAAACAGAAGAGTGGGATTCTAGAAGTACCATCTGATGACATGCCAATCAATATTTTGATCCTCACAGATTTAGAACAGCTGTTTCTTCAGCCCAGCTGATGCAGTGAAAACATCTCAGCTTGGACACAGAAAAGATTAATTCCTAACAGAAGAGATTACTATGGATCTGTGTATGTCATTTTAAAGAACTTCCTCTTGCATGCCATTTCCACAATTAGTTTATCTTAAAAGCTAATTGGTTTTGTTCACTGTTTAGGTACCGCTAGGTCCTCGTCAAGGGAGATGATACAAAGATAGAAACAAAGCCTCATTTAAACAGGAAACAACAATAAATGCTTCTTAATAGCTCTCTGTAGCGACTCACTCCCTAGTTTTCAACTATAGCCAATGCCTCAGTTTAACTATTCATTCTGACAGCTCGGGGACCCTCTGGCTCCTCTTGTTCTTCCAGTCATTGTAGAAATAAACCGCTTACACACACATATGTTCAGCAGAACATTAAGACAGAACAAAATGTTATGTTCTGGATTGTTCCCTTTAGAAGGACTGGGAATGAAATTCTTGCCATGAGGAAGTCAGTAAGAATTTCACTGTAACTTCAAACAAACCCAACATTCACACTAAAATGAGTACACATCACATGATATTAGGTATTTTACTCGGATATTTCAACTAACAGCCATAAAGGAAAACCAGGTAGTGAATGAGAGAAAATTATTTCCTTGGACTCTCTGTGGATTTGGTTTAGCAGGGAATACATAAGTTTTGCTTCACTTTTAGAAAATAATTGTACAGGAACTCTCATACTGTAGACAGATGCTACGTTTTTAAACTCATTCCAGAAGTGATTTAAAGGTCTGCTGTGCAGAATTTAATGGCTTTTTAACATGAAGTTTAATAATTACTCGAGTTTATGAAATAGATTGAGCAGAGTAATTTCATCTCATTCTAGATTGTCTTAATAATGTTGACTTACTTTGAAACTAAATGTTATATTACAGAGGTACTTAGATCAATTAATGGATCAATTGATCAATGGTTTTTCAACTAATTGGAAATATTTATTTCCATACTGTGCAGCCAAAATTCCTTCTAATTCCTAGAAACAACTGTATTCTATGGGACAAGAAGAGTCTAAAACAGTGCCCTTCACACTCCATGTTCAAGGTCATGCACCTGAGCAGTATAAATGCTCCTCCAGTCACATTTGACCCTGGGGGTCTGTCAAGTAATCTTAGGCACACACTACTCGGCCACTCTGCTTCTTTTGCACAAAACTGATAGCCCATGCAACAGTTACTGGGAAGAAAAGTCTCTGGTGTCATAACAGCAACATATAAACATAAATAAAGACTGGTAATAACAGAGGAAGAGAGGTAGTAGTTAAAGTCCACATTACGCATGTTATAGTAGGGGTTGTTTTCACTTTGCATTTACCAACAAGCTAGGGCAACAACTTATATCAAAACTGTTTAAGCCTTACTTTTCCTAACTTATTCAAACTGCCTGTGCAGTGGAATCTTCTGTGCTGTGATTCTTCATGTTTCCAGGCATAAGTCTTCCTATGAAAATATTTGCAACTAAAATGAAGGAAAAGTGAGACAATGAGAATTTCTTGCATGAGAAATGTGCAACTGGTTTGTTTCACAAATGCACAGAACTGAGGTAGAAGATTAAAAGCAGAGTCTACATTCGAGCTACAACAGGTTTCACCATTTTTGAAGCAAACTGCCTACAAATTATCCCATATTCCATAGAGATGGAGAGATTCACGTGAAAAGTGATGGTCTATAAATGATTGTAGAACTGGAATTTCTGAGGACTCATAGCAGCTTACAGTTAGATAAGGCAGAACACTTGCTACTTACTGGATCTTTAATAACTGAGCCATAAGAAACTGCCTGCACCCTGTTTAACTGAATGTTGCATTTTCTCACGTGAGTTGAAGGAAGGAGGCTCTGCAGACCACTGCTAGCATTACAACAAATTACTGAAGAGTTTCCAATATAACTAATGTTCCTATCTATCAATTCAATTTAAGACTAATTCCACCCCAGCCAGGCATATACCTTGTGAAAACCTTTGTGAATTCTTCCATAAATGGAGTTCTTTCCTTTTTTTCTATGATACTGTAGTTTAAGATACTCAGGCATATTCTCAAATGCTCTTCTGAAAATCCAAGTCTACTATAATAGCCCCTATTAATATGTCTAATACAAATTCTTTGAAGGGTTATCCATATAATATAAAAAAGCCACTCTGGCTCTTGCCAGCCCAACATATTTATCCATGTATTTACTAATTCTGTTCTTTACCATGTTTACAAATGTGTTCAGTTCTAAAACTATAGTTAGAAGATCACCATGTGAGGCGTTTTTATAATTAGCATCATATTTGCCAGCTTCCATTTCCCCTCTAACGAGGCTGTTCGTATAACCTGTTCAACAATCAGTTATATAATGTCATTACTCTATCAGCACTTTCACACCAAGTTCTTTACATCCTTCCATAGATCTCAAATACCTATTTCCCCTAGAGCTACTGAGCTGATACCACTCATCAGCCTTAACCAATCTATATCTAAGCTGATTCCACAAACATTTTCATGCCAACAACAAATCCTATACCCAGAGTTGATAATTTAATAAATCAGCATTTCTCTCCTCCTGTATCTGCTGTTTAGATGAAAACCCTGAGTGCATTAGCTGTGTCCTCTATAATGCTAAACACAATCAGAAATTACTGTGTATCTTTCATTAGTTTGCTCATCACCACAATTTTTCTCTTGAACCACTTTATACATGTGATCCAGCACCATATCACCTTCTGTATATATGGCACTTCTATTTTAAACCTGAAGAGCCTGGAATACAAAGAGAAGGCTTAATATCAGCAAAGGTTAATTCCTGAAGCAAAAAGCTTGGTTTATTAGCAGTCATCTCACAGAATATCTAACTATTTTTATTTTCATTCTTACAGACAGATATAAATAGCCTTCTCTCAAAACTTCTCCCCTCAAGACGTACCTTATGTTCCTCAAGCAATGTTTTTAAGATGAGCACTGTCAAACTGTACATGTATCACTAAGCCATGTGTTCAAAGTAAAAGCCACAAATGACTAAAATAAAAACCAGATTTTGTACAGACAATGAAAAACATAGAAACACTATGCAAAGAACTATACACACAGTTTCACTCTCTGTCCAAAGTAACATGCTAAACCAAGCACTGATCTTTCTCTTACTAGTAGCATACATACAATTTTACTATTTTGAGTTATATTACGGGATTTAATCAAGATCAAAGACAACAGGTAAAGGCAAAAAGCAGACCAGCAAAACAAGTAGTTGCATAAGAACCTATTACCACCTCTGAATCACAGAAGTTTTAAATAGATATTTTGGGACAAATAGATACTGTAAGTAGAAGCAAAGTACAAACAGCCACAGATGTGTTCGCATCATGAAGAACCAATACATTACAACACAGCTGCATCCATTGATCCCTTTAGGTATTATCATCTACGGAAGGACAGCCAGAAGAGAAATAACAAGAGTAACAATATTGACCAAAGGATGTGTATCTTCAATGAATAGACAAATGACTCAGTGTAACAACTTGAGTTCCACTTTATTCTTCTGGGACAGTGCCTAATTTCCCCAAGAACTGACTCAAGCTCTTGATTATAATGATGATGATGATTATTGTTGTTGTTGTTGTTATTGTTGTTGTTGTGTTTCCCATCACTTTTCTATGCCACAAAAGTTCTTTCACCAATTAAACTATGAGCTTCAAAGTCACTTTTAAGTAACTCCTACCAATATGGCACATGGGCTCAGTGCATTTTCCCCTCTAGTTAACAAGCTATGAAGTTGATACAAGCATTTAACTATTAATTTTGCTGACAAAAGACTGCCTTATTCTCCATGTCAAAGCTGCAGCTGGGGGAGGAAACTGAAGCTGCATAATCAATTACTATAGGGTATGCATGTAAAAGCTTCCCACCTACTCTGAATTTAGAAAATATTTGCCACTATATAAGCATACCAAAAGTGACTGGGAGGGAGAAGCACACTTACACAGACCCTAAACCCACACAACACACAACCTTAATACAATGGAACTAATTTAGAAGGCTGCACCCAGCTGTAGAAAGACACTGTGCTTAAGAGAAGAATTCAGTGTGCATATTACAAATATATTTTTCAATTAAATGGGGAGGGGGGTATTTTTCAATTAAATGGGGGGGGGTGTCCCATGGTAAAAAGAAAACCTTTGCATGAGGGCTCATTCTTCTTTAAAAAGGAATGATTAATAGAAAACATTCTCCATTTATACCAATCAAAAGCCAATGAGAAACGTACTCCGTTTTATGCCATGTACTGTGTATGGGAATTCTTATATTCACAACTGGGGTTTTTCCACAATTGTCATAAAAGGTGACTAAAAAATTACCCACAGGAATGAAATGGTACCAAGAATTTTTTTTTTCCGGTAATATTAACAAATTCAGTATTGTCAATGACGGCTCAAGATTAAACACACGAAGTGTACTTTTGATGCTCTGCAATCATCTTTTTGTTGCCACTACAAAAAATGCATACATAATTCACACAGCTAAATCAGATGTGCAACTGCATCACACTCAAATCACCAGCTCTGGGATTTCCACAAACATACATGTTCTATTCCTGGTGGTTTCAAATATCAAATTCAAAAGCCCTGTATGTTTTATTTATGTTACTTTGCATTCTTTAAAAGGCATGGATTTCTTCTTGTTCCGTAGAGCGCTCTGGCTTTCAGAGGAATCCAGACTACTCATATTCTCTACCATTGCAGACAGGCTTAGAAAATGCACAAAATAGTTACCACTGCAACTTAGTATTTTATCATACATATTTAGAAACTTAGTAATATGTACAAATAATGCTATTTATTTATTCCTTCTCCCAGCCTAAAAGTTACTCAGCAACAAATGTATAGAAGCAGTTCTGCATTTTCGGTGCAGGATATACTCCAGGAAAGTTAATATATAATGCATTTCCCTATAATAGAGGTTATCCAGATATTTCTGTGGAACAGGATTGCAGGCTGTTGAGCAGCCAGCATAAACAGAGGAATACATTGCCATGTACAGCATCTGCCATCAAAGCCTAAAGGTAGTCTGAGTGAAAGTGGCATCTAATACTCTCAGAGTTCATCTGGGGAGCTGGTGTATATGTAGAAAACCAAATTAAATCCTAAATCAACTCTCACTCTCACTGGAAGTGTGCAGAAAAATAGTGCTTCTGATTTCTTTTTCTTGCACCTCTAAGTTCCTGATTGCCATCCCCCAGCTTTGCTCCATTTTCCCATAGCAGTGGCAAATATACAGTATGTTTAGAGGTTTTTCCAAACTTTTCTGATGAAGAATTCTTCTGATTCTTTCCAACTAACCTCAAAGACTGCCCCCACTCATTGGGGTAGGTGAAGAATGACAAGATATAGTTATTTGCCATTAAAAAAAATTGATATAGCTATAAAAATATTTTTTTTAAATCCTATTTTGTTCACTTTTTGGTAATTTTCTTTTTTATTACATCTTAAATCCATGAATTATGACAGTAGTAGATACACATGTCAGTTGGGACAGAACAAGGCATTGTAATGGTATTTGGATAATCCACTCTGCAGGAATGTTCATTATTCTTCCTGAGGTTTCACAAGAGTTCCCTGGCATAATGCTGCTACAGCTGCTTTACAGTCTAATGTTATTACAAGGTCTGATTCAAAGATAATGTCTGCTAGAGGAATTTGGCAGGGAGCAGAGTCCTAGGAAAATCCTTGTGATGCTAAGGTGTAACTAATAGAGACTGAACTGCTGAAAAAATTGAGCGTAGTAACAGCTATTTGTTTTGAGTTTTGCAAGAATCCTGAGAGGTCTTTGTTATTTCTCAGAACAAAAAATTCAAGTTACTTTTCTCTGGAAATCTTATCATTTTTCTAATCAAAATAAATCCTAAAAAATTAAAATAAAAAAAAAAGAAAGGTCTAATCTCTCCCTTATCCATGGTATAGAAGTGGTCCAAAAATCATTACCATTTTCTTCGGCACCTCCCTTATCTATATTTTTGGATTGAGGAGAACATCAAAACTGTGGAAAAGCAGGAACTAGGAATCAGCTATCAACTACAGTAGCTGGTACAAGATAATAACATGTAGTCATCAGCAAGAGCCAGCTCATGAACTAGCTTTATTGGCAAACATCAAGGAATTCCCTTTCCTGTTTCAAAGACATGGATGGAGTCAATATAAAGTTAGCAAACATAACGTTTTTGTCTGTATTTTACATCTGTAAGCAAGATTTGGTCTGTACTATTGTTAGTGCGGCCTGAGTTGTTAGTATGTGACATATGAGCTCTTAGATATTCTAGACAGAACTCTCATTCAGGAAGAAAAATATCCAGTAATGAAGGGCTTATTATCTAAGAAAAAAGTTGGGAAAGAAAAGGAGATAATCAGGTATGCACACTGGTTCACATTTGCATGTATTTGTGTCCTGTTACCATTCCTGACCTACAAATATAAGGAGTCTGGACTTCAGGGAAAAAAAAAGAAAAGGAAAAAAAAAAAAAAAAAAAGAAGCATTCCTGCACCAGGAATGCACGCTGCCTCTTATTCCAAAATACTATAATCTCCAAAAACTGCCAGTCCAAGTAGCTGGATAAGAAATTAGAACATGTGTGGGTGGATTCCTTCCTCCAGCCTGAATTAATTAAAAATTATTGTTTACTGTATTATTTTAAAGCGGATTTTTGGAACAGGTTAAAGAATCACTTTTCTGACTTTAGTATTTCAAGCCTAATAAGAAAGACTCTGTAAAAAACTTGTAGGAGGAAAAATTAACAATAAGGGGTTTAAACACAAAGTGCATTTTATGGTTTTATTTGTTGCTTGGAGAAATTCACACATTCTTGTACAAGACTTACCTCATTCAGTTTGGCTGTGGTTATTTCAAGTTAAAGCATGTACACAAAAAGCACACACAAATTCATGTCTCCAGTCAGTCTGGGCAATTCTACCTATTTATTTCTAATACCTTAGATTGGCCTTTAATTACCATGTTTTCCTTTCTCACACTCTAAACCTGAAACACATATTAATACTCTGCTTTCACTTTCTCAACCAGTTATTAAACTATAAGAAAGTAACATGGACAACAACTTTAAAGCAAAAAGTTACGAGCGATCACAACATATTTCTGACAGCAGCATCTCCCAAAATTTTGGGGCTGGTTTCTAGAACTTATCAATATCTGTCTTGTATACATACATGTAAAAAAAAAAAGAAACAAAAATCCTAATTTCCAGATCACCAAAAGTTTATCTGCAAAAACATTTAGTAGCATATACTATGAATGTAAAAAGGGTATACCTAGAATGTACTATACTGCAGTATACCTTTGGTGAACAAGGCTTGTTACCTGTTACAAAATCCTGAAATTGGATTAAAGAACTCCTTTTTTTAAAAAAATTACACAGAATTTCACACACTGTCAGACCGCCACCCTCCACAACAGACATATTCTCCTTCACATTCTTGAAGCCAGAGCCCCACATATGTTGACTAACCGGACTGAATGGTTTAGATAATGGCTAAGTTCTACCTTTCCTCTCACAGAAGAGAAAGTACTTTGGGGCTCTTTCTCTCAAATAGCCATTGATTTTCAGTGATTATCTTAAAGATTTCTACATTGCTTTCAAATTTGGTTGATATTGGACAACAGCTTCAAAATTTATTTAGGTGATAACAAGCTGATAAACAGAGCAATCACCTAAGCTTTGTTCTCTCAGGAAAGTAGAATGTAAATTCACCAACATTATTCTTTCCAATACCAGCTAAATCATTTACAAGCACCATTCTCCAAATAAAGTCAGCAGAATGTTTTGAACAGTTAAATGCCATCAACCATGATGCAAATGCTCTCTACATCAAGATTACAGCTGGGGGGGGGGGGAGGGGCAGAAGGGTCGGGCGGGGGGGGGGGGGAATGGTCATTTTTGAAAACTGACCTTACTCCAGAGAGGTCCCTATAAAGAAATAGGAGACTTGACTTTTGCTTTACCAGATTACATTAACAAAACATGGTTTTTTGTCTCCAAAACCCAAGAATCTAAGTCCACATAACATTCTTCAAACGTAACATGTGATATATTAAAATTATGTCCCATTATCTCTCTTGACTTTTCAGAGTACAGTGTACAATATGCACATATGTACATATGTGGGAAGAAATCTTCTAACTCCTCATTTCCGTGAGATAACACAGAGAGAATAGTTTTGAACTAAACTCTGAAAACTCATTTAAAAAAACCTACACCTACAGACAGACTTAAAAATATTGACCAACCTGCCACCATCCATTGCCTAACAGACTGGCACCTGTCATATTCTGCTAACACTAGGTTGACATTCACCCCTCATTTCTCTTCCAAGTGAGAAATCTCACTTCGACTTTATAAGCATCCTATATATGTCACCTCTCAGAGTCAACTTACACTTCCGATTTGTGAGATGCTAAGAAACACCTGTACTCCATGAGCTATTTCCACTGATGCCAGCAGTTGACACCACAGATCAAGTTACGGTGCAGTGTATGTTCCTTAGCCCTGTCCCTACTATTCACACCTTTCACAGATACATAGCTTCAGTCCCCTCCCGTGATAGATACTTAGACCTTTTAATAAAAGGATGAATTCTTCAAGATCAAAAGCAAGTTTTTTATTCCCTTCTAAACTACTACTGTTTTGTTTCTCTCACATTCCACAGGAAAGAGGATGAAAGGTTCAAGATTCAAAAGGAACATTATATAGCACTTCAGTACGTTTGCCTTAACCATAAGTTATGCATACCTTTAAGAAACACTGTTATAGAATGCACATGCCTTTCTGGTTCTGATTCTTACATTTTATAAGAAATTCTACATGACTACTTAGTGTTCAAACAATAGGAACAAATAACATGTGTAGCTGAAAAAAAAAAAACCAACCTTAAAATTAACTCCAGGTTTCTGACCACAGTAAACCTTCTACCAACTTAAAAATAAAAAAATAATTTAAAAAAAAAAACAACCAAAACCAAAAAAAATAGAATTACAGACTGTTCTCATCTTTGAGGTGCAAAATGTTCTTGAACTGTTACAACCAAAACCAAAAAAATTTGAATTACAGACTGTTCTCATCTTTGAGGTGCAAAATGTTCTTGAACTGTTCTGTTCTAAAAAACAACATGGGAATTCATTGTGATGTCTCAAATACTGTTTTTCAAAGCATTGCAGCTTTGTTACATAATTTTCTCCGCAGACATCTGACTGGTGCTAACAATTAGAGAGCAATACTTACCATCCAGCGTTACCAGATAACTATTAAGTGGAAAAACAAAAGTTGTAAGTCTAAAGGTATAAACCATGGGTCTAGTAACATTCTTGTACATGTTAAAAATCCCCCAGGACTTCAGTAAAGTCAGACTTTTCAAACTTTTTGCATTAGAGAGGAGTTCATTACCTCTTTGCCTGGGCCATACAGTGATATCTACATAGTGCTAGCACCTCCTAGCAGCTGTAACGGATCTTAGAAAGAAATTTAGAAGACAGTAAATGGCTTAAATTTTGGCAGGCCAGCACTTGAATTCAACTGTGAGGTTTAGAAGGCCCCATCATCACATTATTAACATTTAATTAGAAGTCCTAGTGCTCCTCACGGAATTACCAGAACTCAGTTATAATATAATACCAATGATGCAGCAGATGAATGCCCAAGACACCCATTTCTCATTTAAAAGGAAAATAATGACCGTATCCCTTCACTGCGGAGGTTAAAAAACCCAAGATACTGCATAAAGAAAAGGACATTCTCCAAAAGTGTCTCTGTGCGTACATGTGAGTGACAGAGAGAGAATATTAAAAGAAATGCCAAATCAGTATTTTTCTAGGTGAAAAATGAATTAGCTGGCAGGGGAAAAAAGAAAAAAAAAGCAGGAGGAAAATGCATGATGTACTATATCTTAAATGCTCTACTTCTAAAAACTCAGTCTTCAATGATTACCAGTAAGTCATCATCTAAACACAGTCTAATTCCGGATGAGTTTTTATCTGCATAGATACTTGATCAACTGTCATTTATCCTCACACAGTAAAGTTAGTATTAAGGAGTCAGCTGCTTGAGACACTTTCTTCATGAAATGACAGTGCATCATGTTTTCCAAAGTAAACCCTAAACCCTAAAAATTCCTAATCCATAGTGTTCAGCCTATAGTGTGACATCACGGTCAAAGAGAAGCTAGCTGTTATTCCAGTGGCTTTAATTAGTTTTATTTTAACACACCCACGGTATCTCCTTACTGAATTCTTTTTAGCAAGGCTAAAAATGTAAAGAGCAGCAAATGCAGGCACCAGAAGGAATACTGTGAGCTGAAGAATGGTTTTAAGGATCTCCTATGAGAGCTGATAGAGTTAATAAAGTTTATTTCTCCCATATCTGCACATCACCCTTTTTGATCTTTCCACATAACACTAATTGAAAAAGCAAACAAACAAAAACCCCGTAGTGTCAACACACCTAAACACTGTATAATAGAAGATGATTGTATGTGTTAGACATTGACTACCCGTGCAGGATACAATTGATGCTGTTCCCATTCCAGTCGTGGTTAGTTTTTAACACTGAGAAAAGCTTTGTTACTGGATAAGCGCATCAAATTGTCACCTTAAGTAAAAGCAGCCGGAGCGGCCCGCATTTCTTTCAATACAGCCTACCAAGCTTCCCCTAATCACAGAGATACCAAGAGACGGGCACAACACGGGGGGAGGGCTGCCAACGGATTAGCCTGCAAAGGCTATGTGACGCTTTGGGGACCAGGACACGTCGTCCAGCCGTCCCTTAACTGTATTAATAGCAAGTATGATTTGTCCCTCCGTGTTCAGTCACAATGCAGCTCATCTGCTACGCTCTGATCCCTGACTTTGCCTCTTCATAAAAGCGTGTGTGTGAGAGTTAACGGGGAAGAGCGAGCGGGAGACAGAGCGTAACGGAGGGCTCAGACCAGCTCCCCGTCAGGTACCCCGCCAGCACCTCGGCAGCAGCGCCCGCGGAGCCGGGCGGCCCTGCCCCGGGGCGGGGCGGCGCGG
>NW_008795490.1:13588859-13590191 GCF_000699145.1 Aptenodytes forsteri
TGCCGCCTGGCACCGGCACCCTGCGCTCGCAGGCATCAGGTCCTGGGGATCAGAAAACAGCGCGGAGCCTTCCTGGAAATTTTCTAACAATTCAAAAAGGAAACATTCATCAAGTTATCTGAGAGAGATAAAAATACCTGTACTGTGGGAAAAAAAAAAGCTTTCTGGGTAGGCGTTCGGAAAACTAGAATTGCAAATAAGCCAAATACATTTTTCCTGCTGTGTCTAGGAGTGTAGTATGTCAGCGCTAGCCACATATGACAGGAAAAAATCCATATTACCGCATAAATTAAAAATTAACGTGGCATTAAAATAAAATGCTGATTACAATCTATTGTGTAGTTCTCCTAAAGAAAAAAAAAATACTTTAAAAAAGTCAATAAAACCCGATTTTGATAATGGAAGGAAGTGAGCAGCAAGGCTTCAAACCTGTGTATAAACTTGCTGAAAGAGTACATAATAGATTGTTAGAAAAAGAGCTGGGCTGAACTTACCGTGTATTTGCATAAAGGCACAAAAATAAGATTGTGCTGGCAGTCCGTTTCTGACTTGCATGGTCACCCCTGCGTCTTCACAGATCTCATAACGCAGCGCTTCAAACTGAACGTTCTTTGTATTTCACATAGAGTTTAAGCAATTATATGCATTTCCCGACATAAGTACTTCAGTATGTACAAACACAGCTTTACTTGCTGAAGTCACCATTGAGCAAGGCTAGGGATAAGTGCGCGCAAGCCTGAGTTCGATACATTGTCTATTTTCGCTCTCAAACCACAGCCTTTTCTGTTGGTAAATTTGTCTGTTACTCCAAACCCAAATTCAAGGAACATGGCATTTTGCATATAATAGACTGTTACATCCAGCAACACAGCCTGCTTGTTTCTCTCCCTCTCATCCCGCCCTGAGCAGACTCCTTCTTTCTCTTCACAGTGACTGCTCACTTCTGAGGTTTCACCCCAAATGGCCTGGGCTCTGCTGCTGGGATTCCTGTTACCGGACGCCCATTGCTTCCACAGCCTTCTAGAAACTGCTCCCCCAGTACAGGGCGGCAACAATAATGCTCTTATATGGCTCGGCCATTTGTCACTCGTAAGTCAATGGAAAATACTGCAGTCCTCTCGCCAAGAGATGATGTAGTGGCCTTCTGCACTTCTTACTGGGAAACCCAAGTTCAAGGTTCATCTTGATAGTTTTCATGTTGTCAACTATTTGCTTTGTTGTGGAAGTACACACAGTCAGTGAGCTGTGAGGGACGGAGAGGAAGGCGGTGTTTATGACACTATCCACAGTTTTTTCACTGCCACTATCTGGTCCCTAGTGTTTCCATACAAG